>NC_056747.1:360350124-360392199 GCF_019279795.1 Protopterus annectens | reverse complement strand
CTGTTCAGATTTCCTAAAAGGCTTAGTCCTGTCCAAGTAAAATCTAAGTTGTCTGTGCAAGTCCGAGAAGTGCAGTATCTGTTCCCCTTTGTTCTGTGGATTAGAAAAGGTTGGCAAAGGAATGGACTGATTAAGGGCCACACTGGATACCACCTTGGGCATGAAGGAGGGATTGGTCCTAAGGGACACCCTGTCAGCATTAAAGATGATGAAAGGCTCCACTGCCATGACGGCCTGTAATTCAGCCTTCCTTCTTGCTGAAGTGATGGCTAGAAGGAAGGCTGTTTTCCAAGAAAGGAATTTCAACTCTGCATTTGCAGCTGGCTCAAAGGGAGGTAGAGTGAGCTTTCCTAATACAAAGAAAAGGTCTCGGGCCGGAGTAGGGGCTCTTCTGGATGGTCTTAAGTTTTTGGCCCCTCTGAGGAATTGCTTCAGCAGTGGTTGAGAGAAGAGGGGTGGTTCTGTATTGTAATGAGCTGAAATGGCTGAGGCATGAATTTTGATGGAGGGAAAGGAAAGGCCCTTGAGAAGCATCTCAGTTAAGTGTACAAGAATATGGAGTAAATTAGGGGCTGTGCCCATCCCCTGAGTTTGGCTCCAGGAACAGAATCTCTACCATTTTTCAGCATAGGATTTTCTAGTACTAGGCCTCCTTGCCTCCAGGATGATATCCATCACTTGCTTACTGAGGGATGGTAACAGAGATCAGGTAATTAGCCAGCTTGCCAGGTTCAAAGTTTTAAGTTGTGGGTGCAGAATCTGACCCCCCATGCTGGGACAGCAGAGCAGGGGTCTGAGGCAGGTGCCATGGTGCCAGCAGTGACACTGCGCAAGAAGGGGTACCACTGCTGGCGTGGCCAGTGTTGTGCAATCAGTACTGTCCTTGGTTTGTCCTGTTTGATCTTTAGTAGTACCTTGGAGAGGAGAGGCAGAGGGGGAAAGGCATAAACTGACAGGTTTTCCAGGTGAAGGACAGGGCATCCACTTTCCAAGTTTGTGGGTAGTCCTTGTGCAGAATTTGTCCAATTGGTAGTTCTGGGGGGAGGCCAACAGGTCTATCTCTGGGCTCCCCATTTGTTTCTCAACATGTTGAATATATTTGGTTCCAGTTTCCACTCGTGTGGGTCCATGAGATTTCTGCTTAGGTCGTCTGCCAGTGTATTTAGCTTTGCTGGCAGGAAATTAGCCTGTAGGTGCACTTGGTAGCTCAAGGCTGTGTTCCACACAGCCATGGCTAGTCTGCGGAGAGGGTATGAATGTTTATGTACCACAACAGTGGTGTTGTCCGTCTAACAATAATTGTCCTGGAAGAATGTGGTCCTTGAAGGCTGTCCGAACATTCTGTACAGCTAACATTTTTGATTGATATGCAAGTGCATTTGATTTGGGTTCCATTTGCCTTGAATGCGCTGCCCTGCCAAGTGAGCCCCCCCGAGCATAGTCTGATGCATCTGTTAGGGTTTGGGTGGCAGGGTGTAGAGTGAATGGCAGTCCCTTGTTTTGGTGGCAGGCCTCTGCCCACCAAAGGAACTATCTATAGACAAGGTATGATAGGAATCATTGACTCTAGATCCCGAGAATGTTGACAGTATAGGCTTTGTAATACCACTGTAGTTTCCTCATATGCAGTCTTGCATATGGAATTAGTAGAATGCAAGAGGCCATGAACCTCAGGGCTTGCAGTATTTTCCTTGCAGATAGCTGGGTCTTGGTGGCCAGTACGTTGAAGTAGACTGCCAATTGAATTTGTTTCTCTGGCATGAGGTAGGCCATCTGGGAAGTTGTATTCAAGCTTGCTCCCAGGAATACAATTTGTTGGCAGGGTACAAGATGTGGTTTCTTTTCAATTATGGTGTACACCAGGGACGTTAGCAATTTCTTTACAAATGCCAGATGATTTAATAGTATGTCCTGGCTTTCTGCCTGAATTAGACAATCATCCAGGTATGAGTATATTTGAATACTTCTTTGCCTGCAAAATGCAATGACTGGAGCTAGGCACTTTGCGAATACCCTGGGGGCAGTAGATAATCCAAAGGGCAGTGCAGAGAACTGCTCTGAAGCGTAGGTATCTTCTGCAAGATTCCCTTTTTGGGATTTGCAGGTAGGCTTCCTTTAAATCCAGTGTTGCCAACCAGGCATCTTTGCCTAGCATGGGAAGCAGCTGAAGAGTTAGCATCTTGAAGTTTGGGATTACCAGAATGTGTTTAGGATAGACAGGCCCAGGATAGTATGCCAGGAATTGTCTTTTTTAGGTACCAAGAAAAGTCTTGAGTAGAAACCTTGGCCCCATTCTTCTTCTGGGATGGGTTGAATAGCCCTGAAGCTTAAAAGAGGAAGAACTTGCTTTTTGGCCCCTGCCCACTGATTTGGGGGTAGGTCTGGCCAACCGTTTAGGGTTGGTAAGGAGTGGAAGTGGGATCTGTATCTTTGGGAAACTATATTTAAAACCCATTTGTCCTGGGAAATGAGTTCCCAATTTTTTGCATGCAGGGCAATCTTTCCCTTAAAGGAACAGTCAGTTGAGTAGGGCTTGGAAGGTTTAAAGTTAAGTCATTGAGAGTCTACCATAGGGGGGGAGGAGTCTTACTACTCCCTGCTTTGGAAGTGGGAGCCCTCCACTGCTTAGGCCTGTGAGCACCTTGTGACTGAAGCCTGGGTGTTCTGCTGGTTCTGGGTTTGGACTGAAGGCCTGAAGAGGCAGGAAAGAACCAATGCCTACTAAACATGGGAGGCTGTACTTGCAGGAAATCTAACAGTTTGCATAGATTTAGCTTTTTCCTCCATCTTTTTAAGTACTACTACTGCTTTGTCGTCAAACAGGCGGTCTTGGTTTAAGGCAGCATCCAGTAATTTAGCTTTAACATGATCTGACAAAGATTGCCAACTCATTAACCCAGAGTACCTTCTCATGGCGCCTCTGTGCTCAACACAGAGCAAGCCATGAGAAGATACTAATTGCAAGCTGTTACCCCAGAGTGCCTTCCACAAGTGTGAGAAACTGTATTCAAGATTTGTAGATGACCTTAATGTAAAACACACAAATCTTAACTGTATAAATTACCTTATACAGTTACGATTAAGTGTGTTTTTACATTAAGGTCACATTAAAGTTTTTGTAGAAAATCTTGTTTAAAAGTTCTTGAAAAAGCAAGTGGTGGCAGCCAATCAGATTCTTGCAATCCAAGCCACCACTTGCGTCACACCTCCACCCCCAACATTATTTTCTTTTGTTTTCCCCAAATACAGGGTCCAGCAGCAGGTACTTATTTTCTTTCATCAATTATTGGGAGATTTTACTTGCTACTGGATCCCTCTATTTTTTGCGGGGCTCACCGGCTGCACAGATCGCCAGAGCTGCAAGTAGTTTCCGGTTCAACCACTGTAAAAATATGTGCTTTTTTGCTTGCAATTACATTATCTAGGTCAATGCAACATTTTTTTATGACATTGCTATTGCTAGTACTGTTGGAGTACACCTTTTAAGCTGATGGATGGGTGGCTGCGCGAGGCTGCTGATTCAATGTAGTGATGGAGGGCTGGGTTAGGGAAATTTAACATTGATGATGCATCCATCACGCTGTGTCAGCGTAGTTGGAATTGTCTGAAGAAAGATGGCAGAGTATGCCGATAGGGTTGTCATAGTCATTTATTATATTGTGACGGAGTCTGCACTTTACCTGGCACTGAGTTGTCAAGATTGTTAATTAATGTACATTAAAGATTGCTGTAGTTTGCAGACTGTGCCAGGGCTTCAACAAGCCTACTTTCAGAAAGCGTAGACCTGAGATGTGCAGTTGGCAATCTGTGCCTGGTTTATCTGTATACATTCCCTATTAATAGTTAGCATTGTCGGTGTTGTTGGGTGAATATTTTTAGCAAATTAAAATACATGATGTAGTGCTACTTTAATACCTTTCAGTGGTGAAGGCTGGTTGTGATGTTTGCATTTGTCTGCCTGTGGCAAGGTGCCTTTTTTACAGTAGAAAAGAACAAATAAGAGACAAAGGAAATGAGTGGGTATGGTATAGTTATTTGTATTTTTGCTGCAGACTCGTCCTTGTGATGCGCTGTGGTGCATACTGTCTTGCAGTTTAATTCGTAGAATGAATGGTTGAGTAGTGTCCTCTGTTTACCGTTATGCCCTGACATGGTATTGCTCAGAAGCATCGTGCATAAGAAAGAAGCTGCTGGTCCTGTGACTGTATTAGAAGCTTATGGTACTTTGTGAAAACGCTGCTGTCTGTAAAAGCAGATCATTTTAGAAAATACATGTTTGCTTATTTGTTACTGTATATTTAATGAAAATAAAATGTTGTAACATTAACGATGTGATGGCACTTACCATAGGTTATTGACAACTTGCTGAGTGTTCCGGTAACCTGCTGTATTAATATTATGAGATTAACTGTGCCTCGTAGGTCAAAACTGCCCTTGATTTTTTCCCATAATTTTGCTCTGTCCATAGTAAAATGTTAATTTTTTTTTTTACTGAGGATTGCTGTAGATTAGCAATGTCAGAGAGTTTCATGCTTCCCCCCCCCCCAAGAAAATGCATGTTTATGCAAACCCTGTTGTTTTGTAAGCTTTAACATCTGAAGGGAATGATGGGTTAAATTTAGTAACAGGGCCGAAGACACAGGCAAAACCATTTGAGACTGGTTATTTCTACTTTTAACGCATGTAATAGAAAATTTGCAGTACCTACCCTGCCCATGCATACTGAAGGAAAAAGTGATCGTAATTTCAATTGCGTGACTACTGCAATTAAGTGTTCGCGATCCTATGCATGTATGCCGATCAGCTGTCTTGGCAAATTGTATTTTTCATTAATTTCTTTTGTGGATTACAGGAGGGTAAAAATATTTTCTTTTTTTTCTTTTGAACTAGCTTTTATAAACAGAATTAACTAGTTGATCAGCATGGTTGCAGTGCCCTACAATGTGACCTTCTGTAGTTTGCGGTTTTATGAGTCTCATACAGTAAAATAACACCCAACTGTAATAACAAAAAATGACACTGACGCAGTGAATGTATGCTGCATGTGTCGACAAATCCAAAAATAATCATGGAGACTTTTTTACAGTAGTGGTACTATTAACCTGAAACACTGACGCAATAAGAGAATGTGAATTAATATAAAGTCTTTAACTCTAGTTATTTTCATTAATTATTAACTGTAGTTCACCTAGTTTTCTCCAAAAGTCTTAAGTTTTAGGAGAGACACAGTTAACATTCGAGTCAAAATTAGGGACAGTCGAATGGTAGGCGCCGCATACATCTTAAGTTAATATGGACAAAGTCAAAATAATGGGGGACAAAGGCCAAAATAGGGGTATGTTTTAAGTATTCTGTAATTAGAAAATAGCTCAAACTGCAGGGGATGTGTTAACATGCAATTTCTGAAGAATATGAAGTCTCAAATCTGTGTGTATTCAGTCACTTCAATCCTCACTGCCTTTAATGTGTTTAAACCTTGATTATGATCAGCCTAAAATCCTGTTTAACTCTAAGAAGGACTTTAAAATATATAACTTTTCTTCTTTTCAGCCTCCGATGGAGTTGGTGGACTTATTAGCCAAAGGCATGTCCTTCGTGCCTAGTAAAAAAGTAAAAGAGCAGACTTGGCAGAGTCATTATTGGATTTGAAGTTGTTCATTAAGAAATGTAATTTGAGTTTGATGTTGGGGAACATAGGTACCACATTAACTCCCTTTCACATTCCCAGTACTTTCAACCCCCCCATACATCCATCACTGTCACTGAGAGAATGTGTGAAGTGGAAATTTGCCGCTCAATGGAGTTGAGGGCCACTTCTAAGTACAAACCACGAAAGAAGAGTGGGAGTTATTGAAACTCCTGAAAGACTCTTCAGTTCGGGTGATGCAGCCGGACAAAGGGGGTGGGCTAGCACTGATGGAATTGGTGGATTATAATGAGAGAATTGAGACAATTTTGTCTTCGGAGAGTTATGTGCCTATTTCCTTGAATGAGTTGAATGGGCATTTAACTAGGATCCAGATGTACTTTGAAGACATGTACATGAATGTGTCTATTAACAGGAGTGTTTTTAATTATATAACTATGGTATCTCCGAGAATACCAGTGGTTTTTGGAAATCCTAAAATCCACAAGGATGTCCATGATCCACCAGAGACAACTGGTTAGTGCGAAAGGGAGCATAACTTATGCAGCAGCCAAGGTGGTGGATACCATATTGAAAAAATACGTCAAACTTGAAGAGCAGATATCTAAGGATTCATGGTCTTTTCTGGCAAGGGTGAATTCTTATACCCTGAAACCAGGTGATGTCTTTTTAACCATAGATGTGGTTGACTTGTACTCTTCCATACCCCATGACATTGCGTTAGAATGGGTAGAGGAAAGGTTATGGGCAAGGGGCGCCCCAAAAGAGGAGATCTTAATGGTGAGAGCTTTTAGACATAATTCTCACTTGCAATTGTGACATTCAATCAGAAATATCATCATCAGATAAAAGGGGCCCCAATGTGGTCACCATGTGAGGGGAGCATTGCCAATTTGGTTTTGGCATCGTGGGAGAGCAATTTTGTGTTCAAGCAACCATTTTTAGCAGAGAGGGTCCATCTGTATAAGAGGTTTTTGGATGATATTTTTATCGTTATGAAAGGAAATAGGGAGGTAGCGGACAGTTTGGTGAAGGAGTTCAACAATTCCACTGAGTTTTTGAAATTCACCTGGGAGTACCATGAAATGAGGGTGTCTTATTTAGATGTGGAGTTAATAAAATCACCTGAAAATGGGTGCATGGTAGCCAAGATTTATCGAAAGCCGACATGGTCCAATAGCTACCTTCATTTCGATAGTAATAATCCATATCACCAAAAACGTGCCATTGTGAAAGGACAGTTAGTCCGAGCGGCTAGAATGGTGACCTTAGATGATGATTTTGTGGTAGATATGGAAAACATCAAAGAATTGTTTTCTAATAGAGGCTACCCGACCCCCATGTTGGTAGAGCTAATAATGGAGGTACAGCAGAAGAGAAGGGTTGGATTTTACCAACCGCTATTGAATTTCCATCAGGGGTCACTGAATGTAGATAAGGGGACAAATGAGAATCCTCAGTCCGTTAATCAGTCCATGAGGTATGTAATGACATAGTTTGGATGCCCCAGAAATCAGCTCTATTATAAAAAGATTTTGGGCAGTCGCTATCAGTGAGTTTGACAGGCTGCAGCAATTGGGTCCCCTAGTTCAGTTTACATATAGGAAGGGCCCTGGCCTAAAGAACATTTTGGAAGGCCAGTCGGGAGGTACAAATATAAGGGCTGGTATGTATACATGCAATTCATGTAGATATTGCAGATTTGTCAAAACAGGGCTTCAGTTTTCTATCCGGAACAACCTCTATACAGTAAAAGGAAGATATAACTGTAAAAGTTCTCATGTTGTATATGTGGCACTATCTTTCCTGTCCGTGTTTCTATGTGGGGAAAACGGACAGGAAACTGTGCCAACGCATATATGAACATGAGTATGCTATAAAAAAGAACAAGGAAGAAAATGCCCTAGCTAAACACATTCAAGAGCATCCTGAGCATGGATTTGGCTTTATGGCTATTTATCATATAAATACCAGACATGGAAAAGGGAAGGATTCATTATTATTAGAAAGGAAGGAATTGCTTTGGCAATTGAGACTCAGAGCATTTGCTTCTCCAGGTCTCAATGGCATGTTGTCCATTTCATGCATTTTAAAGTTAAAGAGCCTGGAGAGGTAGTTAAATTCAATATGGGGTATTTTAATGAGTTTATATTTATGCATGTTTACATGAATAAAATTTTATATAAATTTTACATAAATGTTATATAATTTTTATAAAAAAATTTTTAGATGTTGAACCCCATCACACTTGGTAAATAGGAGAGTCACATAGAAACGGAGCAGTGAATTTTATGCAGTTTGGGAATTTGTATTTGCTGCATCAGGTTTTTAGTTAGAATATGTACATTTATAATTATAATGTTCATATTTGACTTCATTATAATAATATTTTTTATATATATATTCTTTTACTATTGTATTTTTAATTCCATGCATCTAATTTTTAAGTGGAATTATATTATTGTATGAATACTTGAGTGTGATGATCATAGTGATGGAAAGAGGGTGTGCTATCCTTTTAAGTCAATTTGAGGAAGTGATGTCATTACTCAGAGTTTTTAAAGCCAAGAGTACTGTTGAAACTTGTTTTGGATACATTGTTTCTGAAGAAGTTAGTCTGTGGACTGACGAAAAGCTATATTTTTAAGGCTTAAATAAAGCAGTTTTGCCAGAGTTTTCCAGTTTTCAGCTTTCAGTTTTTCGCTTATTGGATTTACCTGTTTGTATAGCTGCTTACTTTGGGTGTACTCCAGCTGAGTTTGCTGTTGGATTTCCTTTGGGAGTTTACAGGCCGTTGGTTTCCTTTGTGTGATTGCTGAGCATTATGACTACAGTTCTACTGTTCGTGTTTTTACATTTCCCAGAGTCCATTTATGGATTTTAGAGCATATGTGAGGTTTTGTAAAAGCCTCCAGTGGCAACATTTCTCTTTTTCAGAAAGATGCTAAGGATCCTCTAAGATTAAAAAGTATTTAGCATAGAACACAAAATTTTAAGGCTTCTGCTTTATGGCTGAAAATATATATTTGTGGAGTACAACAAGTCTCCAACATCTGAAGGCATGAAAAGGCTGTCAAAACTGCACTGCACATTGCTATAGTGTCTTGATTGGCAGATGTTAATGATTTATTCATTGGGGATTACATGCATTTTGAATTTACCACAGTTCAGTGCGTTGCAGATCGGGACAGAAGCAGCAGCATGGTTTAGGCCATGCATGTTATGGTTAGTTATTGTCTGAGGCAATGGTAGTGGCCGGAGACAGGTTTGGAGACTCAATTAGATTTTATCTGTAGTATTTTAAATTAAAATTTTATAAGGAGATAGTATGGATGCATTGTAAATAGTGTAGCAAAGCCAAAAGATACAGTTACTGATAACGTCAATGGACAGGAATACGAGTGAAGCAGTTTTGGATGGTTTTAGTTGAGGATTTGTCTTTGTTGTGCTATTACACAAACATTTACACACAGTGTATGATTATAATATAAATACATGTATGCATTGGAATCTACAAAGCCGGCACCAATTCAGGAAATGGCTCTCTAGACTGCAAGTGTTTTTATTTGCATTGATTTTTCTTGTCTGTGGGGTGAAGTCCTCGTACTGCTTTACACATACAAGGTCATTGTCTTTTCCCCACCTGTTGTTCCATGTTTGTAGTTGTACCTATATCTAGGGAAGCAGCGTCTGCCATTAGTAACACAGTTGGCTCCATATTTCATATCAAGAGGAAACAGAAACCAAGCACGTATCTACTACTCCTCACATTTCTTTGGATAGGACTAGTGTATGGGCTGGGCTGAGGGTTTGATTCATGCTATTGATCCTTCTTGTAGAGTAGTTCCCAAGAAAGAGGGATGCCTCCTTTCTTGTAGAGATTCAGTTTCTGATTCTCCATGTGTGGGTTTCTCTTTCTTTAAGGCTTTGCTAGAATGGCCCAGTGTTTTCAGTGGGAGAACAGTGAGTTCTCAGTCCACCAGAAAATACTACGAGTTGTTGCAGAAGGATTTTCCACAACTTATACCCATTCATCCTGACTACTTTAGAGGATGTGTCCCTTACTACCTGCAATTTTCCTGATAAGCAGTCGGCTGTACTTAAAAAGACAGATAGGATGGATAAAGTTCTTTAGTCTTAAATTTGTGTACACTATTCTCAAAACTGACGCAGCAGCTATATGTTTAGTTGGCTGTTTGGCTAAGCACTTGGTTAAAACCACTCCTACTCTTTCTAATAAGGATGTGAAAATTATTGATCGGTATGGGGAGAAGTGCAACTCTGCAACGTTGAATTTTAGAATTTTAAATTGTCAGGCTCATATGTTAAAGTTTATTTTGACATATTGTAAAAGTATGAGTGCTTCACCTATAAATTCTTCTAGTGAGGAGAAATTCTTCCTTCTATTGCACAGGTGCAGTATGTGTATTACTGTTGATACTTTTTCCACGGTTTCTTAACTCTGTTCCTTCAAAATATGCCAACAGCAAGACAATTCCTGAGGATTCTGGGTTATATGGTTTTGTCTTTTATGATTCCATTCAGACTTCAGATGAGGAAAATGTTATGATTCCTCAAATCTATTTGGGACCAGCATCTGCAGCCTCGAACCTTCCCAGTCAGAGTCCTCAATTTCTTCAAGAAATAACCCAACTGATGGGACAAATCCAGGTCTCCCTCTTTCTTCCCCTACTCCTTCTCAGATAGTCAACACAGACATCTCAGACTTTGCCCTACCCTAGGTAAGCTTCTGCCATAACATACAAGAAAAAATATCCATAGTGGGGGCTGCTCTGGTTCATCAGTATCAGTGTGAATTGCTCAGTTCAGGCATTGTATACTCCATCACTGGGTGTTATGCTTCATTACTTGGACATGATTTATGTGATAGTTTTGCCATGTGACTACTATTAATATGAGAATCCCCTTTCAAGAACATTTGGACAAGACTGCCTTGTGCGAGTCAATCCAGTTTGAGGAAGCTTGTGATCATTTTCCCTGGTCATCTGTTATAGGAGGAGGATAAGGAATTGCAGAACTGAATGGATAGGTTTGTTGCTCTGCTGAATGACTTTTTTATATGAATCCATTTGGAAAAAAGACTCTCACATTAGTTTCTTTTACTACAAAAAGAAGTCCACATGGTGGCTCCATCAGCAATTAAAAATATAAATATTTTATCCTTTTTTCCATAATATTATTATATATCTATGTCTTTATCTTACCAAGCTGTTATCTTACATGCCTTTAATGAATGTCTATTAGCGGGATTTATTACTTACATAAAGAATATATACTATAAGTTTAGATCATAAAGGACTAATTGTTTCTTGTGATGTGGAAAATGATATTGTTCTGTCTCCATTCCTTGGATACTGTCCTTATGCAGATTTTCTTTTGGTATATGGTTCAGTATGTGCGTGTTCTGTATTATGTATTTCAATAAAAGACCCCAATCTATGAAATGGTGACAACATTTTCAACAAATGTCCATGGTTTTCATGCAAATTTCAAGTCTTACTTTTGTTTGTTTTCAGAATGTTGGCATTGCTCAGCCAGATATTTTGGACAATATTTCTGGCTTTTGTAGTTGTGTTATTGTAACCAGAGGGATGGTTATGTGAACATGAATTACTATCTGGATTAATTCATAGATGGATCAACCACATAAGTTTGACATTTTGGCTTGGCTTATTGCATTTCTGATTATAGCCAGCAGTTGTTTGAGAGAGAAAGGTTATTTACTTGCTGACTACTACCAGCATGGAGCTACTATATATTTTGGGAATTTTTCTTGCCTTTGTCAGTGATGTGTGGAATTTTGGTGTGAGGAAGGACTCCGTAATATCCAAGTGTTATGCTATTATACTGAACTACTCAGGTCTTCTCCTTACTGATGAGTCTGTTACATAACAGCTGCACAAGATAATATAATGAATGCCTACTCAACAGGTTATGTCCAGCAGTTATCACCTCAGTCTCAGCATGCATAACCTTGCAGTAATGAAATGCAGGTAATTATCACATTAACAATAAGTGCAGTTACAATACAGCACGGAGCCATTATCACTTTTCAGGTAAACCTCTCAGCAGCTGTCATTGTTATTCACTTAAGTACAAGTCGTTATCACATTCATGAATGCACAAGCCAGATTTGGGTTTTTCTCCACTTGGAGTCATTGCAGTCCACCCCCCCCCCCCCACACACACACACACACACACAACTTTGTCATTTTTACTAAGAAATGTGTGGAGAGTATAAAATCAGTAATGCTTTTCTTATAAAATTAATACGGTCATCTGATATACTACACAATGACTCTTAGGAATACACATTTATACTCTGTTCATGTTGATGCGTGTATGCGGAAGAATATAGTTTACAGTGTTTACCTTTTTTTTATAAGGCAATGACAATATCCAAACTCATATGTTGTCTATGTTTATTTGACACTATCCTGCACAGTTATGGTAATATATTTCCTGTGGTTTTGAACTGTGAAGTCATTTAGTTGAGTTATTGACTATAGTCTTGTTCAAAGTTTATTACTAGTGGGTAACTGACATCAGGAAAGGCACAGTGGGTGTCGCACCTAAACATCATGCACCTAAGTAACATCCAAGATGGAAGTGGGGAACTTGGAGACTCTTCAGCTCAGTTCGACTGCCTGCCTTCCTGGATATGCATGATTTCAAGGACGCCACTTTGATGTATTTTTTTGTTTGTGACGTACCCTTTCACTCTCCCTCCTTTGACTCCTTATGGCCACTGCTGAAAAGACATGTAAATGGAAAAGGCAGAGGCAAAGCAGAGCACCTTAATCTGCTTTAAGCGTTTACATGTGCCCTCTGTGTTGTGTTGGTGGATGTATCATGGGGGGCATACTCTGCCACCGTGGATCTTATGATCCATCTGGATCGCAGTTGGGAACTTGGGAGACTTCAGGTCAGTCCCATAGTGCTGCTGTCCTAGGTAAGCATAGCCTCAGGTGTGCAACTGTGATGCAAGGTTTCCCTCCAGGGAAGGACAGATGCAAAAAGACAAACCCTGGGTCAGTCTTTGTCTTTTCACATGCTGTCTTGCCGTAGCTCTCCACTCAGCCTCCCTCCCTTCAGGTGTAGTAAATGTATGTAGGTCAGGGCAAGAGGGTTTACATTAGCTCCCCCCTTTCAGTCCTTATGGCCACTGTCAAAAGGACACACGTAAATGAAATGGCAGAGGTAAGACAGACTGCTGGCACTGCATGCAATCAGGAGGCATTGCTGCTAACGGCAGTCTGCGTGGGTCGCCAACACTGGTATGGGACACTTCAGATGCCCACAAGCTGAAGCCCCATGCCTGTTCTTGGCATATTAGTGGAGAGGTGGTCCTTACCCTGGCTTTTTCCATTTACATATGCCTTTTTTGTGCCCCCTTCTCATTGTGTGCAATTTATTGTTTTCATGGGTGGTCGGTATGTACCTCTGCAGCATCACCACTTATGTAACCTTATGAAAAAAATGCATCTGTGGATAGGAGTGAAGATTTAAATGGGCTAACCAGGTAAATGCATGTGATATACATATATATGTAGACTTCCAATAGATCTGTCAAACATCAGTAGTAATCTGTTTGCGTTTTCTTTCCTGTGCAGGTTCTTCCTCCTTCTGACACTGGCATGGCTTCATGAGCAGCAGAACGACGAGTGTGGGTAAGTGGTCATTCCTACATTCACTGGGCTGCCAGCCATGCCTCCGTAACTGAAAACCACTACAACTTGAGCTTCCCCACATCCAGTGTGAAGGTATACTGGCTTGCAAGAAGAGGTATGCATTGGAACAGAGAACTGCAGTTGTTGGAAGAGAAGTGTTCCATCTACCCGGAGCCCGACATTCTTGTGCTGCACATTGGAGGGAATGATGTCATCAGTCAACCACTCGGAAGGCTACGGTTTCAAATCAGAGCAATTTTTGAACACCTGCAGTCATGGTGGCCATGTTGTCATTTTGTGCGGTCTGACGTAATTCCTCGACAGGTATGGAAAACAGCAAAACGTCAATGGGCAGTGCACAAGGCCAGACATTTACAGAATGGGTTCATGCATGGCTTAACAGGGTTGGTGCATCTACAATCTATCATGACAGCATCACCGCAGATGTTCACCTGTTCATAAGGTGTGGCGTTCACCTAACTGAGGACGGCATTGCATTGTTATTGACTGACATCTACAATCGCGTGAGGAGAGCTACGCAGGATTGGTAATATGCAGCTTGTGAGAAGAATGGAAAACACCCATGACCAAGTAGAGACCAGCATGGTAAGTAAAAAACTATAATGAAATGTGTTGTGTAAAATATATTTTTCTGAGTTTGGCAAACAACTGTGGTAAGGAGCTGGTGAAGATGCGGAGAAAGAACAACTGTTTCAAGAGAGTGCTAACATGTACAATCTAATATGGTCAGTAACCATCCTGCAATACTGTTTTTATTCTGCTTTTATCAGGCATGTGTAGAGTTTAGATGACAGGAAGGGCTTAGTAATACAGGACTTGATCCCTTGGGTCCATTGCTGAATGGACACATGTAATGAGAAAAGACAGAGGTAAGGCAGACTGCTGACACTGAAGGAGGTCTTGAGACTAGTGGTATCAGCTGTCTGAGTGGGTAGCCAGCACAGCTATCAGGCAGATCAGATGGCCTTGCCTGTCACTGATGTCCCATGCCTGTCTTGGGTTCATTAGTAGAGTGGCGGTCCTTACTTTGCTTTTTCTCTTTACATGTACCCATTCAGCAGTATGTTGGCTACACCAAGAATGTGTATATTTACAATCATGTGTCTCTGCATGGTAAAACAACTGCTTCTGAATGCTGTACACATGTACATATATCAGTTTTGTTAGGACTCTGGTTATAGAAATTATGCTTTTTTTCATATTTTGGTAAATAAGTTTGCAAGGGAGCATGTCAGTGTTCCAAGTAACACCTCATTTGTAAGACAGCATTGATAGTTCCAACATGGTAAAAAAATTGTGCCTGTATGTTGTACACATGTGCAGATATCAAAGTTCGTTTAGGACTTAGATTATGGAAATTATGATTTTTTTCATATTTACGTAAATAACTTTGCAAGGGAGCATCTGAATGTGCCAAGTAATACCTCATTTTGAAGACAGCGTTACTCCTTACATGGTAAAAGAACTGTCTGTGCACTGTACACATGTACAGATATCAGTTTTAGTCTTGTACAATTATGAAAATTATACATTTCCAATACTTATTATGCCCATATCTTTGCAAGGGAGCATGGTGATCACACAAATGATGCATCATTTTATAGCTGACATTCAGATGCACACCTTCTACGCCGATATGTAGGCTCTGTCTGCTACAAGTGAGGAGATATTAATTTTATTTATCAATTATGAGAAAATATATTGATCACATTTCTGTGAATATCTCAAGAAAGGAGCATCAAACAGTAATGGTTAAGTTATCATTTTAAAGCTGACATTCATATTAACAAATTAAATTCAAAATGTATGGTTCTGTATGGTACATTGACGAATATATTGTGCTTTGCTTTTCCAAAAAGGTAAAAAATATGCACAATATCAACATTCCTTGCCAGATATTTAATAATAACTGATGTGCATCATCAACATTTACACTGTTGGAAAGGACAGTGTCTGTTGAACAACTTTCACGTTTACATTTTTAGTCTAGCTCTATAGTTATGAACATTTGTTTTCTGTATGGTATTACAAATGGATTTTCTGAAAAATAAGCTCAGGCTGCACTGTTGTTCCTATGGTGGAATTAAGCAGGCAGCTTTTTCGAGGCTACTCCGGAGTGAATGAGTTAAACCAAGCATACCTTTTAAGTACAGACCCAGTGACAGCAGCCCTGCAAGATGTCTCTAATGAATCAAAACCACAATGCAAAGTATGTTTTCCTACTTGTTCAGCAGAAAGTATTAAATCCTGTAAATCTTTTTCAGCAGAGTCAGGAATCATCATAATTTTCTGTTTAAGCAATCCAGTAACATGCTACTGATACTTTAACATATGAAACAGACAGTTTAAGGCCCTAATAGCCAAGGTTGCAGAAGTGTATACCTTCTTACCCCATCTATCCAGCACCCTGGAATCTCTATCAGAGGAGGTAGGATTTTTGGCAGTAGTAGCCTTAATGCCCTTGGGTCCCTGTGAAATGGTCTCAGGATCCGTAGTAGGATTTTTAAAGAGGAACTTGAGAGTCAGGAACCCTGTAATACCCATCAGGTTTTCTGGGAGTAGGAGGTAGAGAGTCAGGGGCCAAGCTAGATTCCAAGAAGGCATCATCTACAATGTCCAATACAGGAGGGATGGCTAAAGGCCTGTGTTGAGGCAGGAGAAAGAAATCCCCAAGCCTCTTTTTAGAGTCAGAGTAATCCAATCCTGGCTTTCCCAAAACAATGCTCCCTAAGAGTATGCAAGGTTTCATCAAGAGAAATCCTGTGGAGGGGAAGCAGAAGGAATGGAGTCCTCTGCATCAGAATCCTTATAGGTAGACAAGGGTAAATCCTGGTCAGAGGAAATTGAAATTTCAGAGTCCTGATCAGAAGAATCAGAAGGAAAATCAGCCCTAGGCCTCTTAGAGGAGGGTGGCTTCCCCTGATTAGAGTAGTAAGATCTTCAGCCATTATTCTTGTTTTTTAGGCATAGGGGCCTGACCATGCAGTCGGGGCATCTGTTTTCTAGGCATGGATTGAGTTTTAGGCCTTAAAGAAGAAGGTGCCATCGGTTTAGTATGCTAGTAAGTAGGCCTGAATACACCCTCAAAAGCCAGTGCCTGCACAGCGGCTCCTGACCCATCCAAGGTAGAGACATCCATAGGCTTCACAGCCGAAGCATCTCACAGCATACCAGACTTCGAATGGGTCTCAGTAGAGGCCTGCCAATCTGAAGTAGCGGGTATCAGGGGCTGCGAAAGCTCCTCACAGAGTACCGGTGAACTGACTAGCTTAGGGGAAGCATCGTCAGCAGCTTTGGACCCATGTGTTTTTTTGGAATGTCAGTAGTTGGGTGGCTTAGCAAAGCCATTTCTGGAAAACTGAACAGAGTACATAAATATTTAGAAGCATAAATAAACAGACTAATAGTTCGAGGTTTGAATAAGGCACAAATCCAACAGCGAGTAACATTGTGGTCTGGGCCTAAGCAAGGAATGCAGAATGAATGAAAATCTTTGAGATATTTGCTTTCCATAAGAAATACAATTGTTAACTTTTACTGACATTGGTTTAGAGCAAGAAAAAGGTTCTCCAACAGGGTACCTAGCTTAGTTGAAGACTCTGGTTCTGAAACTCAAAAATGGAAATATCACGAGTCGGCCGATAAGCTGTTGTGTAGGGCATTGAGCAGAGATAGCGGCAACATGAATTTTGATTGAAGATTATGATAATCCCTTTTGCATCAGCTCTACCAGGTAATCTAAAACCAAGGTAAGAGTGGCATGGAAGCTGCATGTACCCTTAGATTGGCACCAGGCAGTAAATCTTCCATTTGGCGGAATAGGCTCTCCAGGTGCTAGGCCTCCTGATCTCCTTAATATCCACAACCTGCCTTGCTTAAAGGTAGCCTGACATCCTCCTCTGGGGTATAAGCCAAGTGGATAGGCTGAGTGTTTGAAGATTTGGATGCAGTACTGACCCTTTTTCTTGGGTTAGCAGTTTTTCTGCGAGAGGCAGGCTCATGGGTAGCTCCTTGGTCAGGCTGAGGAGAAATACGCAACAGTGTTGACTGAGCCATTTCAGGGCAATGAGGATAGCTCTTGGCCCTTCCTCCCTGATCTTTAGATGTACCCTGGGAATCACTGGCAAGGAAGGGAAGGCGTACACAAACATGTTGCCCCAGTGGAAGGAGAGAGAGCATTCAACCTTCCAAGCTCGTGGGTGAAACTCCCTGGGGCAGAACTTGGTCAATTATTTTGTATGGATCCAAAGAGGTCTACTAGTGGTGTACCTCAGAGGTGAATGGTTGTGAGGAAGGTTGCCTTTTGCAGCTGCCATTCGTGGGGGTCCAGTACACTTATGCTGAGATGGTCTGCTAGGGTGTTGTGCTCCCCTGGTATGCACTGGGATATCAGATGTAGCCCCAACAATGAGGCTGTCTGCCAGATTAGCATAGCTAGATGACAAAGCGGGTAGGAGTGAGCTCCCGCCATGCATGTTGATGTACCACAAGACTGGTGTCTGTTTTGATCAAAAGCACTCTTGGCCTGAGGTGGGGCTTGAAAGCTGTTACAGCCCTGTGCACCGCCATCATTACTTTCAGGGTGATGTGGAGAGCTAGATCTCTCTGAGTCCAGGTGTCCTGGGTGCACATGTCTCTTAAGTGAGCCCCCCCACCCGCCCCCAGGCCCTGAGGCATCTGTGGTGATGGTCTGGCCTTGGGGAAGGGTGATAAATGGAAGACCCCTGTTCAGGGTACAGACTTCTGCCCACCATAGGAGTTCCTTCCTTAAGCAGGGAATCGGAGTTAGCTGGAGTTCCGGTGACTGAGAATGTTAGCACCATAGGCTTCTTAGGTACCATTGCATCTTCATGTGCAGTTTGGCTAAGGGTACCAACAGGATGCCATGTACCCTAGTGCTTACAGGAACTTCCTGGCTGTGAGGTGTGTCATGTGAGCTAACTGGGAAAAGTAGAGTGGAGAAAAAACTGCTTTTCTGGATAGAGGAAGGCTCTTTGGGTGGATGTGCCCAGGAGAGCTCCGTAGGTGGTTATCCATCTTGTTGGCCTGAAATAGGATTTTTCCTTGGTGATGGTAAATCCTAGAGAGGTTAGAAGGGCTTGGACAAAAGCGAGATCCTGCAGGAATTTCTCCCTGCTGTCCCTCTGGACGAGGCAGTCGTCCAGGTGGGGTAAATCTGTATATTCGTCTGCCTGCAAAAGGCAATGACTGGAGTCAGGCATTTGGTTAAGACTCTGGGAGCAATAGATAAGCCAAAGGGCAGAACAGAGAATTGAAAGTGCTCTGAGCCAGCTCTGAAGTGTAGGAAACTCATGCAGTATTCCCTTTTGGGGATATGGAGGTAGGCATCTTTTAAATGTAGGGTCACTAGCCAAGCATTTGGTGTTAGCAATGGCAAGAGGTTTTGGAGTGTTAGCATCTTGAATTTCAGTACTAGGAGGGACACGTTTAATGTGGATAGGTCTAGGATAGGGTGCCGGGTGCCCTCTTTTATAGGTACTAGGAACAACCTTGAATAAAATCCATTTCCCGATTGTTCCTCTGGTACTGGCTCTGCTGCCCCTTGAGCACAGAGCTTTAGAATTTGGCAGAGGGCCTCTGTCCACTGATTTGCTGGTATATCTGGATAACCTGATAGACTTGGGCTCTGAAAGAGAATCTGTATCCTTGGGAGACCATTTTTAGAACCCACTGATCTGCTGTGATGGTTTGCCACATGTCTAAGACTAGGGATAACCTTCCTCCTAACCTGGGGGTGAGGGGCAGAGGGAAGAGGGGGAGTCATTGGGAGTCCTTGGTGAAGAAAGTGGACTTAAAACTCCCCTACCTAGGAGTGGTGCAGGTCCACTGTCTAGGCCTCTGCTGGCTTTGGTGCTGTTGCCTGCAGGGCCTAACTCAGCATCCCTTTCTTTGCACAGTTTTGGTTTGGCAGGAAAAAAAACAGTGTTTAGTGGGAAAGTTCCTACTAAATCTGGGGGGTTGCACCTGTAGGAAGTCTGACTGTCTGCATGGACTTGGCCTTATCCTCCACTTTCTTGATCACCTCCTCTGCTTTAGGGCCAAACTGTTCCCTATCCAGGAGGGTGTACAGAAGTTTTGACTTTATGTGATGAGGCAAAGGTTGCCTGTCTCCTGACTGATCCGGAAAACAGCAGCCCTGCTAGAGGCTTCTACAGCATCAAATCCACAATGCAGGGAATGTTTTGTCACTTGAGAGCCAGAGTGCATCTGATCTCACTGTTCTCTTATAGCAGCACTGTCTGGTTAAGGAGGAAATTTTTTGCTTTAATAAATCCAGCATGTTCTTTTGATATTTTAACATATGGAACTGGCAGTTGAGGGCTCTAATGTCTAGGGTAGCTGAAGTGCATACCTTTCTGCCCCATCGGTCCAAGACCCTGTTCTCCTTTGTCACAGGGTCTGGCCTTAGCACCTTTGGGTCCCTGAGTGATTACCTCTGGGTTGGCTGTAGGGTTCTTAAATACTTATGAGTATCTGGCACCCTATAATATCCATCAGGCTTTCTGGGTGCAGGAGGGAGGGCATCAGGTGTGAGGCCAGACTCCAAAAGACATCCTCCACCACATCCAGAATGTGAGGGATGGCTAAGGATTTGTACTGTGGTAAGTCCAGGAACTCTCTATCTTCCCTTTGATTGGGGGTAGTCCTGAGCTTCCAAATGGAAATGCTCTGTAAAGGCATTTAAGGTCTCCCCAAAAAGAGCGATCCTCAGGAGGGGATGCAGAAGGAATGGATTCCTCAGCATCAGAATCAACTAAGGCTATCAGGGGCTGCTGTTCAGTGTCCGAGTCCAGAAATTCTGAGTCATCAGACTCAGGTTCTGAAAGCATCTCTGGGGAAAGGTCCCTTTTTCTCTCGGCTGAAGCCCAAATAGACTGGTTCCCTCTGATAAGAGTAATTAAACCCTCAGCCATCGTAAGTAACTGCTGTGACTGAGCAGGTTGGGTGGGAGCAGAGGCATGAGTTTTCTTAGGAGTGGCCTTGCTTTTAAGCCTCAAAGATTCAATGGGCCTGGGTGTGGTCTTGGCTGGTGGTGTGGCAGTCTGTTTTTGTCTGGCGTCTGCCATCCGAAAGGTCTCCTCTGAAACCAGTGCCTGAAAAGCGGCTCTGGACCCAACCACGGGGCTGGTGACCAACATTTCATAAGTAGAAGCCTGATCCTGTGGCGTACTGGACACCAAAAGGGGTCTCTGTATAAGCCTGTGCAGTCTGCACAGCTGTCTTCAGTGGCTGCGTAGGCACCTCACTGAGTTCCGCTGTGCTAGTGGATGGTAGGCTGGCTGACTTCAGGTTTGTCGTCTGTAGGCCTAACCTTCTGTGGTCTTATCCCTTTCCTTCTCTTTTTAGGGATTTCCACCATAGACTGACCGACTGATGCCATTCTGTGCTGGTAAAGCTTCCTGAAATGCCTATCTACAAATTTAGCTATTCGATGGATGGTCCTAGCTTTAAATAAAAGCACAGAATCGACATTTGAGGATGTCATGGTCTGGGCCTAAACAAGTCACACACAGATTATGGAAGTTTCGGTGTGGTATTAGTTCTCCACAGTGGAGACATTTACTTTTTCAGACATCGGTTAAGTGCAAGCAAAAGATCCCCAATGGGGCACTTAGCTTTAGTAGTTTTTCTTCCTCATTCTGGCAACTGCCGACTGACGCACTCACAAACTGCTTCTGCTTCGGGCAGTACTGCAAGAAAGTCTGATGTAATGGCGTTGGCTGCCTCCCTTTATAGCCTTGAAGACCTGACATCAGTCTCAGGTGACTTCCAGGTGACGCAAGTATTCAGGCCAGCCGAGGGCTACCCAGCAGGGATAACCCACAAGTGATCACTGCAACAGTGAAACACATCATCTAGAGATGAAAAGATTAAAGAATGGGAAGGCTCCAATAATTTATTTGGACTGCTGGTTAGAGACAGACTTCCCTATCAAGGATTGATAAGAACATAGGCAAAAAAAAAAAAGAAGAAATAGGGGGGTCCTAACAGAAAAAAACAGTACTGGTAGAGTTTTTAGTAGAATCTAGAACAGAAGCTGCCATTAAAAAAATGAATAATTAGTAGAGCATATGACATATTGCATGGTAACCAAGAATCAGAGGAAGTTAGAAAGGATTGTGAATAGAGATTGGATAAGCAATTCACAAAGAAACATTGGGAGGATATATATGTGCGTTTCCCAAATATGCAACAAAATCTATAAGACTTAGGATTTTTGCTTAGAAATGTTTACAAATATATTTTTATACCCCAAATAGGCTCCAAAGAATTTTTCCTGAGCTAGACAGCAAATGTTGGAGGTGTGACAGGGAAGAAAAAGGTAACTGGTAACATTTTATGGGAGTGTGGTGACTTGCTGGACTTTAAGGATTCCCTGCAGAATGCAGTGTTGGAGATGAGTGGGCAGATTGGTTTGACGAGGGATTTTATTTTTCTGAGACATGATACAGAATCGGAATTGCTAGACATGGTAAGATCTTGCTATGTCCAATTATGGTGGTTGCCAAAAAAGCAATTTCTAGAAAATGGAAATCAAAATCTAAACCAACTATAATAGTAGTACTGAATATAGTAACAGAAATAAAACAACTGAAATCTTTAGAAAGGTAGGAGCAAACTATACAGGAAAAATAGGAATTGTGGGAATACATACAGGGAAGGAATGAGGTTTAAAAAAAGGCAGGACTTACGAGCTATGTAATGTTCAACTAAAACTGACTGGGTAGATAAGTGATGTATAATGCTTGCAACTAGCGGCGTGTCAGTATGGTTTGTGATGCAAAATGCTTGCAACTAGGACTGTGTTGTTGTGGTCTGTTTTCATTTATTTAAATTTATGAATGCCTACGTTGTGTAAGTGATGGTTTAATAAAGATGTTTGTTTTTAAAAAAAAGGGCAGGAATTGAATAATTTATGTAATGTTGCTTAGATTATATAATATATAGCAATATATGCAACATATGTTTGCAAACATGAAAGTACAGTTGCGTACACTTACCATAAATGTAGATGTTAGAGTGTATTCACTGTTGCAGTCATCACATTTGGGTTATCTGCCTGCAGGTAGCCCTCAGCCGGCCTGAATACCAGAGTCTTCGGATTTCTGCGTTGGATGCTCTCGCCTCTTCCATATCATCAGGTCATCAGGGGTATAAAAAAATGCAACAGACGGCATTACATCAGTTTTTATTGCCCCAGATGTCAGGTGCCCCCACAATAGGAAGCAATTATATGGTATGGAACAACCCCAGCAAAAAGCAAATACACATGATATAATACATACCAAACAAGGAGAGAAGGTAAAAGTCAAGAGAAGTCAGGGGGGCTGGAGGGAGGGTAACCAGGACTGCAACAGTGAATACACTCAAACATCTACATTTATGTTAAGCGTACACAACTGTACTATGTTCTTCGTGTTTCACTGTTGCAGTCATCACATTTGGGTTGATTCCCAAAGCTAAGGAAGGGTGGATGTAGTTAACTAGCATTAGGGCTAGCAATAAGGCCCTGTAAGACTGCTGTGGCAAATCCAGCTATGGATTTAGAAAAGATAGGCAGGTGGTAATGCTTGGTGAAGGTACATACGGAGCTCCAAGTTGCAGCTCCCAGGATGTCCCTGGTAGGGACTCCTCTGAGAAATGCCGTAGAGGTAGATGCAGCCCTGGTGAAGTGTGTTCTTATCCCCTGTGGGGCAGGTTTTCCATGCTGTTTGTAACAGTTTGTAACAAGAAATGAATGCAATGCGCTACCCATTTGGAAATGGTTTACTTTGAAATGGCCTTCCCCTCTGCCCCTGCAGCAAAGCTAACTAGCAGCTGGTCAGATTTTCTGAGAGGCTTAGTCCTGCCCAAATAGAATCTAAGCTGTCTGTGCACATCCAGAGAATGCAGTATCCTTTCCCCTTTATTCTGAGGCTTAGGGAAAAAGTAGGCAAATGAATGGACTGGTTTAGAGCCATACTAGACCCCACCTTGGGCATAAAGGATGGATTAGTCCTGAGGGAAACCCTGTCCGCATGGAAGATAATGAAGGGTTCCACTGCCATGAGGGCCTGCAGTTCAGACACTCTTCTAGCTGAAGTGGTGGCTAGAATTAAAGCTGTTTTCCAAGAAAGAGATTTCAACTCTGCTGTAGCAGCTAGTTCGGGGGGGGGGGGGGGGGGTGAGTTTTCCCAATACGAAGTTAAGGTCACAGGCTGGAGTGGAAGCTCTCCTGACCGGGGGGGTCAATTTGGTTTAACAGGAGATTAGAGAAGAGGGGTGGCTCTATTATAATGTGCTGATATGGCAGAGACATGAATCTAAACTGGAGAGAAAGACAGGCCCTTGTGGAGCATTTCTGTTCAACGATCTAGAATATGAGGAAAGCTGGGCACAGTTGTGTCCATCTCCTGAGCCTGGCTGCAGGAACAGTATCTTTTCCACTTTTCTGAATAGGATTTTCTAGTACTAGGCCTCCTTGCCTCAAGAATGACATCCAGCACCTGCTTACTGAGCATTGCTGGAGGTGAGCTCAGGAAATTAGCCAGGCTGCAAGGTTCAGGGTTTGAAGCTGAGGGTGCAGAATCTGACCCGCCTACTGGGACAGCAGGGAGGGGGGTCAGAGGCAGGTGCCAAGGTTGCAGCACTGTCAGACGACGCAAAAGGGGGTACCAGTGCTGGTGTGGCCAGTCTGGTGCGATCAGTATTGTCTTTGGCTTGTCCTGTTTGATCTTTAGTAGAACCCTCGAGAGGAGAGGCAGAGGGGGAAAGGCATAAACTGAGGGGCTTTCCCAGGTAAAGGACAGGGCATCCACTTTCCAAGCTTGACTGTATTGAGTTCTGGTGCATAATTTGTTCAATTGGTAGTTCTGAGGTAAGGCAAACAGATCTACCTCTGGTGTCCCCCATATGTTCAAGAGCTTGAATATTTTGGGTTCCAGTTTCCATTCATGAGGGTCCATGAGATTTCTACTTAAGTCATCTGCCAGTGAATTTAGTTTGCTTGGCAGGAACTGAGCTTGTAAGTTCACTTGGTAGCTCAAGGCCATGTTCCACAGAACCATGGCTAGCCTGCAGAGTGGGTAGGAATGGGTTCCCCCCCCCCTGTTTATGTACCACAACTGTGGTGTTGTCTGTCTTTACCAATAGTTGTCCTGAAAGAATAAGGTCTTAAGGCTGTCGGAGCTTTCTGTACAGCTAACATTTCTTTTTGACTGACATGCAGGTGCAGCTGCTTTGGGTTCCATTTGCCCTGAATGCACTGCACTGCCATGTGAGCCCCCCCATGCATAGTCTGATGCGTCTATTAGGGTTTGGGTGGCAGGGGGTAGAGTGAAAGGGAGTCCCTTGTTGTGGTAGCAGGCCTCTGCCCACCAAAGAAACTCTGACCTTAGACAAGGAATGATAGGAATCATTGTTTCCAGGTCCTGAGAATGTTGACACCATATACATTTTAGATACAATTGAAGTTTCCTCATATGCAGTCTTGCATGTAGAATTAACAGAATGTAAGAGGCCATAAACTCCAAGGCTTGCAGGATTTACCTTTCAAATACCTGTTTTTTTGTGGCCAGCAGTTTGAAGTAGGTTGTCAAATTAACTTGCTTCTCTAAAGTGAGGAATGCCATCTGGGAAGTTGTGTTCAAGCTTGCGCCCAGGAATACAATCTGTTGGCAGGGTAATAGGTGTGACTACTACTTGTTGATGGTGCACCCCAGTGAAGTTAGAAATCTCTTTATAAATGCCAGGTGTTGTAATAGCAAGTCCTGACTCTCTGTCTGAATCCAGGCAATCAAAGTATGGGTAAATGTGAATATTCCTCTGCCTGCAAAATGCAATGGCTGGAGCTAGGCACTTTGTGAATACCCTGGGCGCAGTAGATAAGCCAAAGGGACGTGCAGAGAATTGCATGGAGCCTGGCCTGAAGCATAGGTATTTTCTGCAGGATTCCCATATTGTGATGTGTAGGTAAGCTTCTTTTAAGTCTAGAGTTGCAAGCCAGGCATCCTTAGCTAGCATAGGAAGAAGCTGTTGAAGTAGCATTTTGAATTTTGGAACCACCAGAAAAGTGTTGAGAAAGGTCCAAGATAGGACACCATGAGTTTGCTTTTCTGGGAACCACGAAATCTTTAATAAAAACCTTGTCCCCTTTCTTCTGGTGGGGCAGGCTGAACAGCCCTGATACTGAGGAGAGAGCACACTTGTTTTTCGGCCTCAGCCCACTGGTTTGGGGGGAGGTATGGCCATCCACTCGGGGTTGGGAGCGAGTGGAAGTGGCATCTGTATCCTAGGGAAATTGTTTACAATAAAACCCATTCGTCTTGGGTAACGATTTCCCATATTTTTTACATGCAGGGCAAGCTTTCCTCCTAAGGGAGCAAGTAGTTGAGCTAGGCTTGGTAGCGTTAAGGTTAAGTCATTGCGCCATTTTTCCATGGGGGGGTGGCCTACTACTCCCCTTCTTTGGAAGTAAGGACCCCCCACTGCTTAGACCTGTGCATAGCCTAAGAGTGAAGTCTTGGTCTGCTGCTCGTGGGTTTGGACTGAGAAGGCCTGGGACTGGAAAGGACCAGTTCTTTGAAGGCCAATGCCTACTGAAACTAGCTGACTGTACTTGTAAGAAATCTTTAACCGTTTGCATAGATTTAGCTTTTTCCTCCATCCTTTTGAGGATGGCTTCTGCTTTGTTGCCAAAAAGGCGCTCTTGGTTTAAGGGTGCATCCAGTAATTTAGCTTTAATATGATCTGGCAAGTTTTGTTCCCTAAGCCAAGCATGCCTTCTAAGTAGAGACCCAGTGGCAGCAGCCCTGCAAGATGCTTCTAAAGCATCAAAACCACATTGCAAAGTATGTTTACCTACTTAATCAGAAGAATGCATTAAACTCTTGTAAATCTTTGTGTTCAGCACAGTCAAGAATCAACATAATTTTCTGTTTAATTAATCCCATAATATGCTGCTGATACTTTAACATATGAAACTGGCAATTTAAGGCCCTGACGGCCAAAGTTGCAGAAGTATATACCTTCTTACCCCATCTGTCTAAAGCTCTAGAATCCCTATCAGAAGGGGTAGGATTTTTGGCAGTAGAAGCCTTAATGCTTTTTGGTCCTTGGGAAATGGTCTCTGGATCCGCAGTAGGATTCTCAAAAAGGAATTTGAAAGAGTCAGGTACTCTGTAGTAATTGTCAGGTTTCCTGGGAACTGAAGGCAAAGTGTCTGGGGTAAGGTTAGATTCCAAGGAAACATCATTGACCATCTTCAGAACAGGAGGGATAGCTAGAGGCCTGTGTTGAGGCAGATTTAAAATTTCCCTAGGTCTCTTTTTGGACTAATAGTCCAACTTTCCCAGCAGAAATGTTTCCTAAGGGTATGCAAGGTTTCACCAAAAGAAAAATCTTCTGGAGGGGAAGCAGAGTGAATGGAATTCTCTGCATCAGAATCCTCATAGATAAAGGGTAAATCCTGGTAGTCATAAGGAATAGAGTTATCAGATTCCTGATCAGACGAATCAGAACGAAAATCAGTTCTAGGTCTCTTAGAGGGGGAAGGGTGGCTTCCCCTAATTAATGTAATAAGGTCTTCAGCCATTCTAATAATTTGTTTTTGAGGCATATGGGCCTGAGAATGCGCTTTGGTCATCAGTCTTCCAGGCTTAGTGTGAGGTTTAGGCCTAAGGAATTCGGTATTCTTAGCTTGAAACAAATTCGGTTTAACATGAAAATTAGTAAGCCTGAATACACCCTCAGAAGCCAGTGCCTGGCACAGCGGCTCCGGAGCCATCCAAGGTAGAGACATCCGCAGGTTCCAAAGTCGAAGCATGTTGCGGCATTCCAGACTCCGAATGCGTCTCAGTAGAGGCCTGCGAATCTGTAGTAGCAGGTATCAGGGGCTGCGAAAGCACCTCACTGAGTACCGGCGGACTGGCGACTAGTTTATCAGAAGCATCGTCGGCAGTTTTGGACCCAAGCGGTCTGTCTCTCTCTTTATCCTTATGTTTTTTCAGATGATCGGTAGTTGGATGGCTTACCAAAGCCATTTTGGAGTACAGAGATTGAGAACGAAAGTGTTTAGCTACAAAAATAGCCTGACGAATAGTTCAGGCGTTGAATAAGGCACAAAACCGACAGCGAGGGACGTCGTGGTCTGGGCCTAAACAGGTGACGCAGTAAGAATGAAAATCTCAGAGGTATTTGCTTTCCACAGGCAAGAGGATTGTTAATTTTTTCTGACATCGGTTAGAGCAAGAAAAACGATCCTCAAAGGGGTACTTACCTTTTTGAAGACTTCAGGTCTGAAACTTGAAAATGAAAATTTCAGGAGTTGGCCGACCAGCACTTGCCAACTACTTCTGCTTCAAGCACCACACGGCAAGAAAGACTGATGTAATGGCATTGGCTGCATGTTTTATAACCCTGACGACCTGACGTCGTGGAAGAGGCGACAGCATCAGACTCAGAAATCGGAAGACTCTGGTATTCAGGCCGGCTGAGGGCTACCTGCAGGCAGATAACCCAAATGTGATTATTGCAACAGTGAAACACGAAGAACATCTTGCTAATACAGTTTGATTACTTTTATATAAATGTAAATTTGCCTATACCACAAGTGATAATTCAATACAGGTGTTAAAAAAGCACCAGTGTGGTGGTCGTTCCCTTCTGCAGAGGACATTCCCTTCCCCCAAGCAGACCTGCTTCAACTAAAGATCTTAGCAGAAGTTTCCCCAGTGTCCATCCATAAAGCTGCACTGACTAGTGTACGCCCTAGTGTTTGTAATCCTCCCCACACTCCCACCACCCAGGAACAGAATGCAGACATCCCTTCATTACCCCCCCTCCCTGCAAGGCTTTTCTAGTTCTAGGGTTAAAAACTGAACCCCAGTCACCAGGGCTACAGTCAGGACTATGTTCCTCTGAGCATGCAGCAAGGCTGTGAGGCAAAGTAAACAGAGTATGCAGACCTCAGGCATATGCTACATTTTCCCTTTGTCTACTGTTTACATGGCCACAGCACGACTTCAAGAATACATGGGCTACACAAAGCAAATGCTAGGATACCGATAGTTAATGAGAAAAGTACAGTTGTGTACACTTACCATAAATGTAGATGCTCGAGTGTATTCACTGTTGCAGTCATGACACTTGGGTTATCTGCCTGCAAGTAGCCCTCAGTCGGCCCAAATACCAGAGTCTTAGGATTTCTGTCTCAGATGCTGTCGCCTCTTCCATGACGTCAGGTCGTCAGGGGTATAAAACAGGCAGCCGATGCCATTACATCAGTTATTCTTGCCCCAAATGTCAAAATCCCTCCCAAACAGAAACCAAGTATATGGTGGGGAACATCACCAGTAAAAAGTAAATACCACTGCCATTAAAAATGGCCATAGAGAGGAGAGGTAGAAAAGATAGAGAAAACCAGGCTGCTGGAGGGAGGGAAACCAGGACTGCAATAGTGAATACACTCTAACATCTACATTTATGGTAAGTGTACACAACTGTACTATGTCCGTGTTTCCCTGTTGCAGTCGTCACACTTGGGTTGATTCCCAAAGATGAGGAAGAGTGGAGGCAGGCAAGAAGAGTTAGGGCTGGTTAGTAGGTCCTGCAGGACAGCTGTAGCAAATCCTGCCCTGGATTTGGAAAAAAAGATAAGTGGTAATGCTTGGTGAAGGTGTGTACAGAACTCCAGGTTGCAGCTTCCAGAATGTCCCTGGTAGGGACAACACTGAAAATGCTGTAGAGGTAAGCCCTAGTGGAATGTGTTCTGACCACCTGAGTGGTTGGTTTTCCATGGTGCTTGTAGCAGAAATGGACGCAGTGTGTTATCCATTTGGAAATGATTTGTTTAGAAATGGCCTTGCCCTCTGCCCTTGTTGCAAAGTTGACTAGCAGCTGGTCAGATTTTCTGAAAGGTTTAGTCCTGTCATGGTAGTACCTGAGCTGTCTGTGCACGTCCAAGGACTGCAGGATCCTTCCCCCTTTATTCTGAAAATTAGGGAAGAAGGTTGGCAAATGGATGGATTGGTTTAGAGCCACACTGGACACAACCTTAAGCATAAAGGACGGGTTAGTTCGGAGGGAAATCCTGTCAGCATGGAAAATAATGAAGTGTTCCACAGTCATTAGTGCCTGTAACTCAGACACTCTGCTGAAGTTATGGCTAAAAGCAATGCTGTTTTCCAAGAGAGGAATTTTAGCTCTGCTGAAGCAGCAGGTTCAAAAGGGAGAAGCGTGAGCTTTTCCAGTACAAATTTAAGGTCCCAGGCAAGGGTGGGTGCTCTTCTAGGTGGCCATAAGTTGTTAACCCCTCTCAGGAACCGTTTGATGAGAGGGTGAGAAAACAGAGGTGGGCTCAGTATTACAATGAGCTGAGATGGCAGAGCCATGAATCTTAATGGAGAAGAATAGGCCTCTATGGAATAGCTCTGCTAGGTAATCCAGGATTTGAGGTAAGGAGGGCAGTGCTGTGTCCTTTCCTTGAGAATGATTCCAAGAACAATATCTTTTCCACTTTTCAGCATAGGATTTCCTAGTACTAGACTTTCTGGCTTTAAGAATGACGTCCAGCACCTGTTTGCTGAGGGTTGCTGGTGGTGTATTCAGGGGATAAGAAAGGCTGCAAGGTTTAGAGTTTTGTAACTGTGTAGGCAAAATCTGTCCCTCCTGTTGAGGCAGAAGAGTAGGGGTCTGATGAAGGTGCCAGGGTGGCACTGTTGTCAGACTGCGTAAGAGAGGGTACCAGTACTGGCGTAAGAATTGCCCTTGGCCTGTCTTGTTTGATCTTGAGTAGTACTTTTGAGAGGAGGGCAGAGGGGAAAAAGGCATAAATAGAGATGTTTTCCCACTGGAAGGATAAGGCATCCACCTTCCAGGCCCTGCTGTGAGGGTTCCTGGTGCATATTTTGCTCAACTGGTGGTTTTCGGGGGAGGCAAAAGAGGTCCTCCTCTGGTGTCCTCCACCTCTGGATTAGAAGGTTGATGGTGTTGGGCTCCAATTTCCACTCATGTGGGTCTAGGAGATTTCTGCTCAAGTCATCTGCCAGTGAATGTCTGCCTTGCAGTAACGGAGATTGTAGATGCACTTGGTTGCTCAAGGCTGTGTTGGCTAACATGCAGAGTGGGTAAGAATGGGTTTCCCCCCACTTATGTACCACATAACTGTGGTGTTGTCTGTTTTTATCAGCAGATGTCCTGGAAGGATTAGGTATTTGAAGGCTGTCAGAGCATTCTGTACAGCTAGCATCTCTTTTTGATTGATGTGCAAGAGAATTTGGCCTGGCCTCCACTTGCCCAGAAAGCATTTTCCTGCCATGTGAGCCACCCAAGCATAATCTGATGCATCTGTTGTCAGGGTTTGGGCGGCGAGGGGTTGTGTAAAAGGCAGTCCCTTGTTGTGGTCGCATGCTTCTGCCCACCAAAGGAACTTTGTTTCCAGGTCCTGAGAATGTTGGCACCAAAGACTTAAGTACCACTGAAGTTTCCTCATATGCAGTCTTGCATATGGAATTAGCAGAATACAGGAGGCCATGAACCCTAAGGCTTGCAGTATTTTCCTTGCAGACAGACGGGTTTTGGTGGCCGCTTGTCTGAAGTAGTTGATTAAATAGACCTGTTTTTCTGGAGTGAGAAATGCCATCAGGGTAATTGTGTTCAAGCTTGCTCCCAGGAATACAATTTTTTGTATGGGCACCAGTTGTGATTTATTTTCATTAATGGTGTACCCCAATGAAGTGAGGAGGCTTTTTACAAATGCCAGGTGCTAAAGTATAATTCCTGACTGTCCGCCTGAATCAGGCAATCGTTCAAGTAAGGGAAAATATGGATATTTCTCTGTCTGCAGTATGCAGTGGTTGGAGCCAGGCAGTTTGTGAATACTCTGGGCGCAGTAGATAAGCCAAAGGGAAGTGCAGAGATCTGATGGCACAGAGAGCCTGCCCTGAGGCGTAGATGCAAGACTCCCTTATGGGGATGTGCAGATAAGCTTCTTTTAAGTCTAGGGTGACTAACCAGGCATCCTTGGCTAGCATAGAGAGAAGCTGTTGCAGGGTAAGCATTTTGAAGTTTGGGACCACCAGAAATGGGTTGAGAACTGATAGATCCAGAATTGGGCGCCAAAGGCCCTCTTTTCTGGGCACCAGGAAATGTCTGGAGTAGAAAGCCTGCCCCCTTTGTTCTACTGGAACAGGTAGAATAGCTCGGATATTGAGCAGGGAAAGTACTTGCTTTTGAGCCTCTGCTCACTGGTTTGGAGGAAGGTCTGGAAACCCTCTTGGAATTGGCAGTGAATGGAAGTAGAATCTGTACCCCTGGGATACAATGTTTAGGACCCATCAGACCGGAGTAACGAACATCCAGTTTTTTGCATGAAGGGCAAGCTTTCCTCCTAGGGGCACAAGTAATTGGGCAGGCTGGGAAGGATAATTGAAAAGTCATTGCAAACTCTTTCCATAAGGGGGATGCTTACCACTCCGTTTTTGAGGTGGGAGCACTCCACTGTTTAGATCTCTGCATACACAGAGACTGTAGTCTGGGTGGCTTGTTTCCCTTGGGTTTGGAGTGAGAAGGCCTGGAAGGGGCAGGAAATGACCAATTTTTAGAAGGTCAATGCCTAGTGAATCTAGGTGGCTGCAGTTTGCATATATTTAGCCTTTTCTTCTATCTTAAAAACTTCTGCTTTGGTGCCAAACAGTCTTATTTAAAGAAGCATCTAGTAATTTTGATTTGACATGATCTGGCAATGTTTGCTCCTTCAGCCAAGCATGCCTTCTCAGCAGAGACCCAGTGACTGCAGCCCTGCAAGACGCTTCTAGGGCATCAAACCCACACTGCAAAGTATGCTTACTAACTTGGTTTGCAGAATGCATTAACTCTTGTAAATCTTTATTTTCTGCACAATCTGGGAGTAACGCCATTTTTTGTTTAATTAGTTCCATAATATATTGCTGGTACTTCAACATGTGAAACTGGCAATTCAATGCCCTGATGGCAAGAGTTGCAGAGGTATATACCTTCTTACCCAGTCTAAAGCTCTGGAATCCCTGTCTGAAGGAGTAGGGTTTTTTGGCTGTAATAGCCTTAATGCCTTTAGGTTCCTGGGAAATGGCCTCTGGATCCACAGTAGAATTCTTAGAGAAATTTGTGAGAATCAGGTACTCTGTAGTACCAGTCAGGTTTTCTAGGAGCCGGGCGTAAAGTGTCTGGAGTAAGACTGGATTCCATGAAGACATCATCTACAACATCCAAGACAGGGGTTATGCTAGAGGCCTGTGCTGAGGCAACTCAGTCTCTTTTTGGACTGAGGGCAGTCCTGGTATTCCCAGCGGAAATGCTCTCAAAGTATGCAAAGTTTCACCAAAAGAAAAATTCTCTGGAGGGGAAGCAGAGGGAATGGATTCCTCTGCATCTGAATCCTCATAGGTTGAGAAGGGCATGTCCTGATAATCAGAATGGTCAGAGTCATCGGACTCCTGGGTCTGTAGAATCAGAATGAAACTCAATTCTTCATCTCTTAGCAGGGGAAGGCTGGCTTCCCCTAATTAAGATAATAAGGTCTTCAGCCATTCTAAGCATTTGTTTTTGTGGCATGTGAGCTTGAGCATGTGCCTTGGCCAGTTTTCTAGGTGTAGCAAGTACCCTGGGCCTGAGAAACTCTGTAGTTTTAGCTAAAAATGAAGTCCGTTTAATCTGAACATCGGTAGGTCGGAATGCACCCTCAGAAGTCTGTGCCTGCACAGCGGCTCCGGACCCATCCAAGGTAGATAAATCCGCAGGTTCCACAGTTAAAACATCTCACGGCATACCGGACTCCGAATGGGTCTCGGCAGAGGCCTGCGAATTTGTAGAAGCGGGCATCAGGGGCTGCAAAGGCACCTCACTGAGTACTGGCTGACTGGAGAATAGCTTAACGGCAGAGTTGTCAGCAGTTTTGGACCTATGCGGTCTTTTATCTTTACGTCTTTTCGGAAGATCAGTAGTCGGATGGCTTATCGAAGCCATTTGAGAATACGGAGAACGAGAGTGAAAGAATTTAATGACAAACAGCCAGACAACGAATGGTTCGGGCGTTAAACAAGGCATAAAACCAACAGAGCGGGACATCGCGGTCTGGGCCTAAACAGGTGACGCAGTAAAAATAAAAATCTCTGTTTGGTATTTGTTTTCCACAGGCAAAATAATTAACTTTTTCTGACATCAGTTAGAGCAAGAAAAAAGGTTCCCCAACGGGGTAATTGGCTTTACAAGACTCCTGGTTTGGAACTCGAAAAATTCAGGTAGCGGCCGACCAGCACTTGCAAACTGCTTTTCCCTCAGGCTCCTTCTCTGTAAGAAAGACTGATGTAATGGCATTGGCTGCTTGTTTTATACCCCTGATGTCATGGAAGAGGCGACAGCATCAGACACAGAAATCCTAAGAGACTGGTATTCGGGCTGACTGAGGGCTACCTGCAGGCAAATAACACAAGGGTGATGACTGCAACAGTGAAACACAAAGAACATCTGAAGCTTATCCATTAGATAAGGCAACAGATACCATAGTTATGCAGTCAACTGCAACAACAAAAAAATTAAACTATTGCATCCATCGTTGTGTATGGATCAATATATTCAGTGCAAGTGACCCACACATCCGCGACCTCTTTTCCTTACCAAGTGCAATTGACCAAGACAATGGCTGACCATTTCTGCACCAACAGCATTTTCAACCAAGACGGTTTGCAAAACACTTGAAATGTAGCAGTTTTCATAGTTCTGAAATGTTATGAATAGTAAAGACATGTATACTGTTGTCTAAATAATTACATGTAACGTGCAAGCTCGTGTTTGCATTGTGTGTTTATTTAAATATTTAAAAACACTGCTTGGTAACACTTTAGTAATATAGTAATTAATCATGCATGCACCTTAGTACACTCATTGCTAAAAAAAACAAAAGTTGTGTACTTACAATAACAATAAGATCCTTTCATTCCTGGGGACTTCCAAGATGGCTGCACACTGAGTAACAGCTTAACTTCATCTGTCCCACTGTGAAAAACTCAGAAAAGAGCCACTGAATTTGTCTTTTTGGATAAATTTCAGTTACTGGCTATTAAGTCCACTGCCTGGATGCCAATCAAAGAAGAAATTTAGAGAACCTGAAAGAAAATCAACCAAAAAAAGTTGAGAAAACACTGGCTAGGAAGAATCCTTCAGCTGTTTACCAAAAGCAGTTCAAGCTCCAGCTCTGGTGTAAGATATGACTTCCAGTAATCTAGAGGAAAAATGAAGTCAAATGTGATACGAGCTTATTAAAATAAACCGAACAGTGAAGGAGTACAGTAACTCAAAAAAACAAAAAGCTTTAAATAGATATTCAGATGACAAACTGCAAAAAATTAAAGATCGAAATGAAGAAAAGGTTGACTAAGGAGACGGCTCAAGAAGACACGTTTCAAAAAATGGTAGAATTAGACAGAGCATGTAGGGGGATAACCTGAGATTCTCTGCTTTTCCAGAGAGACTGAAAGGATCAGACTATTAATTTTATGAAAGCACAAATAAGCAACTGGACTGGTATTTCACAGCAGGAGCTGTTAATCGAAAGGGCACAGTGCGCACGTGCCAAATCGGACCACGAGAAAGCAGCCAATACCACTAATAGTAAAGATGCAATCCTACAAGCAGTAAAGCTTGATTGTGACAAAACTGTGGCAGGATGACAAAGTGCTTAAAGTTGGAGACAGGAGATGTGGAAAATTATTAATCACTGTACACCAGGCAGAACAGAAGTAAATTTTCTCTAGCAATCAGGGAATGTCAAGAGGCAAGTGTGAGATTCAAGCTGCTGTATTCAGGTATATTCAGAAAATCTTTTTTTTTTCTTTGACAGTGATTTATTTTTGGGTCCAGAACATTCTAAGGAGGAAATACAAAAGTTTGATAGCTTACTTTTTGTTGAAAAAACAGGAGACGCTGCTTCTTATTCTTCTGATAATAAAGCTCATAGAGAAGCTGCCAGAAACTTTTTCCAATGTTCCATAAGAAAATGCTCGAGAGATGGAGAGAAAGCACAAGAGTCGACTAGAATAACCAAGAGTATGTTGTAAATGAACCAGAGACTGGAGATGAGACAGATCAACAAGACGAGGAACTCAGAAATTGCTGAATACATATGGGATTAAAAAGAACCAACCATATTTGTGATACATATTGGAACAAATGGAAATATTTGACTTTATGACTTTAACCTTGCAGGAGATACCAAAGCAAGCCTTATTTCATGTCATGAACGTTTGGAAGAACATTAAGTAGAGGGGAAGAAGGAGAGAGGTAATGGAGTACAATTTCTGTTCTTAATAGTATTTTTATAAAACATATACACTGCATGCTGTATAGTTAAGCATTTTCAGTTATTTTTGTGCGCTACAGGGAAACTGAAGTAAACAGGAGCCTTTTATTCCTTTTTCATGTTTAGTTTTAATAAATGTAGGTACTACAATGTAAAAATAGAATAAATCCTAGACAAAAGCAAGTTTAAGATTACAGAATGTAATCTTAGGGTGTTGCGATGAGAGACAAGTTGTATAAGTATACAAAGCATGACAAGTAAAACAGATGTGCTTTTTCTTACTTTTGCATAACAATGACTGGATTAAGGCTCTTGGCTTGATTTAACAGTAAGTTTTAAGTGGAAGCAAGTAAATAAAAACAAAGTAATGGAAAGTGTTCCTTTAGCAAGTAAAATGTTCATATTGCAATACTAAAAGCTTGTAGTTGAAGGCAACTATCTGGTTTTCATGTTTTTATAAAGACAATCTGATTAAGAGGGCAGTAAAAGTAGAGTATGTTTTCTTTCAATGGCTAAAAGATAAGAGTTTTCTGAAGCATTCAAGTTTACTACATCCAGGAGATAAAAGACAAGGCAAAAATAGACAGCACTTAGTTTAAGTAGATGCATAGGCTGAACTGTGCATCTTAGCATAGATAACCTTCACTGTACGTCAATTAAAGCCTGTGCGTTTGTAGTGGTCAATCTAGGACAATTGTTCCTGTTAGGAGGGTTAAACTTCCAATATTTGAAGATGTACATCATTCCCTGAGGTGGTATTAAGTTAGGTTATACAGGTGTTCTGGGAGCGTTTGTTTGATGTTTTCTCCAACAGTCTTGTAAGATGTGACATAGGTTCAAATGGATACAAGAAACAACTGTATAAAAGATCAATCTGCCAAACGTTAATGTGTGTAACAAATTAAAAAATCTGTTTCACTTAACAGGAGAATAATAGCTTCTTATAATGGCAGCACTTTTTATATTTCAATGGTAATGGTCTCATAGGTATAAGCAAAAAAAAAGTAGTTAATTATATTAACAAATTCAAAGTGCAAACAGCATTTGGAAATAAATGAGTATGCGAATTTGATGAAGAAATGACTTCAGGATGGTTATTCAGCAGAATATCTGGGAAAAAGGAAAAGAAGAGTACTTATATTAATTGTTAGAGTAGTTCCAATAGGGACAGAACAGGAAAAAAAAGATAACAATGGTAGATTTGTAGTAGTAAGGTGCTACTGGCAAGGGAGGAGGATTACACTGGCATGTATTTAAATTCCACCTAAAACCGCTTCAATACAGTTAAAGAAAATTCTGGAAGAAATAATCCACTTTCAGCAAGTAAGGTTACTTATAGGTAGGGACTGGAATTTGATTTGCAACAGTGAGGATGTATCCGGGGGACCTACAAGGGAGAATATAACAAAAGTGTAGATTTGTCAAGAAATTTATGAAACTATTTCATATTGAAGATGTGAAGTCAGTAGTAGGAGAGAAATATTCCCCAAGGTAGAAAAACTGGGCTAGGCAAGACAGAAATACTTCACAGGAACATGTGCACTTAATTGAAAGTTTTGATACTCATAAAATAACTACTTCTCACACCAATAAAAAATAAAAATACAGTATAATGAAATAAAAATTAGACACTGCCATTTCCCCACCTATATGTTAAACAAGGGAATTTACAGAATAGGCAGTGGAATTAGTCACAAGTTATTAGTGAAAATAGAAATTTCTTCAGAAAATATTGCAAAGGAGTATGATGAAATTAAAGTGGAATTTAAAAATAGGGAAGAAATAAAAGAAAGTTAAGTAAAAATTATTTAGAGAGACTGACATCTGTTAAAGTACTGCAGAACAGGGGTACCTCACAGAACAAGAAGTGCAAATGCAGAGTGCAAAAGAAAAAATAGACAGACTATTTGTATAATATGCAAGAGTTTAGAAAGATTGTTGTTAAGCAACTGTTTTTGATCACTCTGGAGGCCAAAAACTTTTAGCACAATGGCTCAAGCAACAGAAAGTAGGAAGGTTTATTGCCAAGCTTACAGAGATAACAAGGAAAATAACTACAGATCCCATAGAGGTATTAGAAATATTTTGGAAATTTTATGAAACTGTATAAAGCAGAGAAAAGTAGAAATCAAGAAAGTACAAATGGAAATGTTAATGGCAGAATTAAAGACAAAATATTGCACTAACTACAGGAATAAGAGGAGGTTAGAAAGGATTGTAGGGAGGCTGGATAAGCAATTCACAAAAACTATGAGAGGATATATGTATGGCTCCCAAATGTCTACAAGATTTAGAATTTTTGCTTGGAAGTGTCTGCATAGATGTTTTATACCCCAAGCAGATACCAAAGAATTTTTCATGAGGTAGCTTGCAAATGTTGGAAGTGTGATGGGAAAGAAAGATGTAAATATTTTTCAAAGTGCAATGAGTTGGCAGATATTAAAAATTCCCAGCAAACTACTTTGTCAAAAATACTGAGTGGGCAAACTGGTATAATTAAGGGATGATTTCTGAGGTGTAATACACAATCAGAATTGTCTAAACACAAGGCCTTGTAGACTTAAATTTTGTAGGCTGCCAAAAAAGCAACTACAGGAAAACCCAAATCAACGTCTAAACCAACTGTACAAGACAGTGAAATACAGCAACAGAGATAAAAGAACTGAAAGTGGGATATTTAGAATAGGGTAGGAACAAATTGCATAGAAAAACTGGGAATTGTGGGAATACAAGCAGAATAATATTTAGAGGATGAATAAGGTTTAAGGGAAGGCAGGAATTGAATGAGCTATGTAATGTTTGACTGAATAGAAAATTATATGTAATGTATAATGTCTGCAACTGAAATTATGGCAATATGGTTTCTTTTCATCTAAATAAATGTATGCTGGCCTACGTCATAAGTGATAATTCAATAATGCAAAAAATGATTGAAAAAAGATCTTTTCATTCACATCTGCCCAATAAGACATGTGGGTCAAGCCTCTTGTTGGATATGACTTAGCAGTATCAGTGCTCTAGCCTTGAGCCCCTTTAAGGATGCTCCCTCCTGTAATGCAACACTTCCCTCAGATAGTGTTCGATGCCTTAAGACCCAAGTCTAGATAACTAGATAATTTATACTAAATACAGACTAAATGGTCTATAACCAAAAGATCCTTCAGGTCTTACAGAATAAGGAAGGGTTGTATTGAACGGCCATAAAAAAAGGCCGTATCATTATGGTAAGTACATAACTTTCTGACCTAAACTTTGAGTCTACCTAATCCAATACTTGGGAAAATCCCAAGCTATGATGCATCTCAGGTATGACAGGAGCCCCTTTCGATATAGAACCACTACCAAAAGATGCTCTTGCCCTGGAATTGCAGTCTAGTTTATACTTCAAGAAGGTATGCATGGAAGACCAAGTGGCTGCCTCATAATTATGACCCACCAAAGAGGTCTGGAAGAAGGAAGTGAAAGTTGCAGCACCTCGGGTACAATGAAATGTCAGTTTATAATAGCCTTATTGTTGATTGTGTAAAAAGAGAAGATGCAGTCTGACAGCCATCTCGAAAGTGACACTTTTGAAACCTCAATGCCCAGTTTGCTAAAAGCCAAGGAGATAAACACTTGTTTACCTTTCCTAAATGATTTAGCACTGTGACGGTAGAGGCATACTTGCTTATGTACATCCGGTGTATTAATATGCACTCTCCTGTTTGCATATCTTTAAAAAACTGGTAAATAGGCTGAGAAATACTTGATTCAGAAGCTACCTTAGGCATTAAGAATGGGTTTTTGTTCTTACAGACATACTATCTTTATGAAATACCCTGTAAGGGGAAGATAAGAGCATGTAGTTAGAAATTCTACCGAGTGATGTGAAGTCCAGCAGTAACATATAGTTTTCCATGAAAAATATTCTAGCTCAGCAGAATAGGCTGGTTCATTATGGGGTCTAGTGAGTGCCACAATAAAATTCAGATCCCAAGCTGGGATCGGATCACTTACGGGTGGTCCCAGTAAGAGGGTCCCCTTAACTCACTTCCTCCAGTGGAGCTCTGAAAATTTGCATCAACTCCCAATGGGCACAACATAAGCTTTTTGATGGAATAAAATTATGCTCACACTTCAAACAAATGTTCATATTTCTGGAACCATAGCGGTTAATAAAAAAGTATAAATTTCAAACTGTTAAACACAAATAATTTTTTATAGTGGTAGTATTCATTAAGTTCTAGGTCTTAAAATGAATTTTAGAATTCACAGCAACTATTAAGTTTAAAATATTGTATAAACAGCTTACAATACCTGACCAACCACTCAAGTTACACACACTTATCAGTATTTTTTTTCATACAGCTAAGAGGCTAAGCAATTGTGTCTGTGGTACTCGACTGTCAATATTTAGAAAAGCATGACATTTATGACAATTTAAGTATTATATGAACAATTAATATCTCCTTTCACTAGACAAAGGTCAAATATCAATACGATTGTGTTTGCCATGTAAGCTTTAAGATGAAATCGTACAATATTTGGAATATAGCATGGTTTTTGGAATTATTAATGCAAACATGAACAATATTTGACACCTAGAGGTAACAGTACAATACAACTGCAGAAGCATCTGGAGGAGTCACTTGGCTGTAATGGGTTAAGAAAGGCTTTGCATATTTTGTGAGAGGCTGGTGTGCTCTCCTGAAAGACCGTATGGAAGCTAGGAAAGACAGCTAGCTGGATCTTAATCAAAGAAACTAGAGTCTGAATAAAAGGGAGTGGGAAAGAAAATACAAAATATCTTAAACTGGGGCCAAGAAAGGGTCGATATTCTGTGGGCAAGACCAAGACACAATCTTTTCCACTTACTGCTAGAGATCTGGCGAGTAGAAGCCTTCTGTGAAGCTTCTAGAACTCTGATCACTCCGAGGGAAGTGAATTACCAACCATCACTGGAACCAGAAAACTCAAGTAGTTACAATGGATATAAAATGTGTACATACCCGCCTGTTAAAAAGCCAGGTTTTTCTGATATAAAAAAATGAGACAATAACTCATTTCAAAACTTCACCCACCTTTAATGTTACCTATAAATTGTACAATTCAACTGAACAAATGTTAGGGGAAATAATATAAAAAATAAAAAATGTACAATAACCTGGTTGCATACGTGTGCACACCTTTAAACTAATATTTTGTTGAAGCACCTTTTCATTTAATTACAGCATTCAGACTTCTTAGGTAGGAGTCTAACAGCATGGCACATCTTGACTTGGCAATATCTGCCCACTCGTACTTGCAAAAGCGCTCCAAATCTGTTAGATTGTGAGGGCATCTCTTCTACACAGCCCTCTTAAAGTCACCCCACAGATTTTCTATTGGATTTAGGCTGGGCTCTGGCTGGGCCATTCCAAAATTTAAAAGTTCTTCGGGTGAAGCCATTCTTTTGTTGATTTGGATGTATGCTTGGGGTCACTGTCATGATTGAAAGATGAAATTCTATCTTCAATTTTCTAGAAAACGCCTGAAGGTTACGGGAAAAAAGTGACTGGTATTTGGAACTGTTTATATTTCCCTCCACCATGGCTGAAGCCCCAGTTCCAGATGAAGAAAAGCAAACCCAAAGCATGATACTGCCACCACCATGCGGATAGTGTTCTTTTCTTGATGCAAAGTGTTGTTTTTGTGCGAAACGCACCTTTTGTAATTGTGGCCAAAAAGTTCAACCTTGGTCTCATCAGACCATAACACATTTTCCCGCATGCATTTGGGAGACTTGATGTATTGTTTTGCAAATTTTAGCAGGGCCTGGATGTTTTTCTGTGTAAGAAAAGGCTACCATCTTGCAACCCTACCCCATAGGCCAGACATATGGAGAATATCTGAGATCGTCACATGTAGTACACAACCAGTACTTGCCAGGAATTCCTGCAGCTCCTTCAATGTTGCTATAGATCTCTTGGCAGCGTCCCTGACCAGTTTTTGTATTCTCTTTTCATCAATTTTGGAGGGATGTCCAGTTCTTTGCAAGGTCACTGTTGTCCAATATTTTCTTCAATTTTATAACCGTCTTCACTGTGTTCCATGGTATATCCAATGCTGTGGAAATTTTTTGTACCCTTCTCCTGACGGATGCCTTTCAACAATGAGATCCCTTTGATGCTTTATAAACTCTGCGAACCATGGCTTTTACTGTTTCTGGCAATTGAGTATATGTCAGGAAAATCCTACTAGGACAGCTGAACTTTATTTGGGGTTAATCAGAGTCTCTAATTGATGGCAGGTGTGTACCCAAGAAGACTGAATGCTGTAATTAAAGCAAAAGCTGTGTTCTGGTGTGAGCCCTTGGATGGCCTTTTTTTGAGAGCAGAGAAATAATCTCTTCTTGCTGCTTTTAC
>NC_056747.1:360231969-360349624 GCF_019279795.1 Protopterus annectens | reverse complement strand
ACATGCTTACATTGTATTCACTGTTGCAGTCGTTACATTTGGGTTATCTGGTTGCAGGTAGCCCTCAGTCAGCCTGATTAACAAAGTCTTGGGTCCTGCATTGGTTGCTGTCCCTTCTTCCATGACATCAGGTCGTCAGGGGTATAAAACATGCAGACAACGCCATTACATCAGTTTTTCTTGCCCCAGAAGTCAGGTGCCCCCTAATGGGGAGCAATTAAATATAGAAGTACAATTATATACCTCCTACCTCCAACAAAAAAGCAAATAACCAAAAAGGCTTTCAAGCATAGTGAAGGAAAGTAGAGGTATAGCCAAAAGAAGTTAGGGGGCTGGAGGGTGGGTAACCAGAACTGCATCACTGAATACACTCGAGCATCTACATTTATGGAATGTGTACACAACTGTACTATGTTCTTCATATTTCACTGTTGCAGTCATTACATTTGGGTAGATTCCTAAAGCTATGGTTGGGAAGAAGAATTTAGACAGCATTATGACCAGCTATAAGGCCCTGCCAGACTGCAGTGGCAAAGCCACCTCTGGATTTAGAGAAAACTGGCAAATGATAATGCTTAGTAAAAGTATGTACTGAACTCCAGGTAGCAGCTTCTATGATGTCCCTGGTAGGGAAACCTCTGAGAAAGGCTGTAGAGGTAGATGCAGCCCTGGTGGAGTGAGGTCTGATCCATGGTGCTTATAACAGAAATGAATGCAATGGCCTATCCATTTAGAAATGATTTGCTTTGAAATAGCCTTCCCCTCTGCCCCTGCAGCAAATGCCACCAGCAGTTATTCAGACTTCCTTTGAGGTTTAGTCATGTCCAAGTAGTATCTAAGTTGTCTGTGCACATCTAAGGAATGCAGTATCCGTTCCCCTTTATTCTGTGGATTGGGAAAGAAGGTTGGCAAATGAGTAGACTGATTAAGAGCCACACTGGATACCACCTTGGGCATGAAGGCTGGATTGGTTCCGAGGGACACCCTGTCCGTATTCAAGATGATGAAAGGCTTCACTGCCATAAAAGCCTGAAATTCAGACACCCTTCTAGCTGAAGTGATTGCTAAAAGAAAAGCTGTTTTCCAAGAAAGAAATTTTAAGTCTGCAGTAGCAGCTGGCTCGAAAGGAGGTAGAGTGAGTTTCTCCAAAACAAAGTTAAGGTCACAGGCTGGGGGTGGAGCTCTCCTGGGTGTTCTGTTATAATGAGCTGAAATGGCAGAGGCATGGATTTTAATGGAGGAAAAAGACAGGCCCTTGTGAAGCATCTCAGTTAAATATTGTAAAATCTGAGGTAAATTGGGCACTGCTGTGCTCATCCCTTGAGACTGGTTCAAGGCACAGAATCTTTTCCATTTTTCAGCATAAGATTTTCTAATACTAGGCCTCCTTGCCTCTAAAATGATATCCATCACAGGTTTACTGAAGGATGGTAAAGGAAAGATCATGTAATTAGCCAGGCTGCAAGGTTCAGTGTTAGAAGCTGAGGGTGCAGAATCTGGTTCTCCTGCTGAGACAACAGAGGAGTCTGAGGCAGGTGCCATGGGGATAACAAGGAGACGCAGCACAGGAGGGGGTACCAGTGTTGGCGTGGTCAGTCTGGAGCAATCAAAATCATCCTTGGTTTGTCCTGTTTGATTTTTAGTAGTACTTTGGAGAGCAGAGGGAGGAAGGCATAGACTGATGGGTTTTTCCAGCTGAAGGACAGAGCAGCCACTTTCCAGGCTTGCTTGTGGGGAGTCATTGTGCAAAATTTGCTCAATTGGTAGTTCTGGGGAGAGGCAAACAGGTCTATATTTGGGCTCCCGCATTTGCTTGTCAACATGTTGAAAATCCTTTGTTCCAGTTTCCACTCATGTGGGTCCATGAGATTTCTGCATAGTCCATCTGCCAGTGTATTTAATTTTCCTGGCAGGAATCTAGTTTGTAGGTGCACTTGGTAGCTCATGGCTGTGTTCCACAATGCCATGGCTAGTCTGCAGAGGGGGTAAGAATGTGTACCCCGCCCCCCTGTTTATGTACCACATTAACAGTGGTGTTGTCAGTCTTTACCATAAGTTGTCGTGGAAGAATGTGGTCGTTGAAGGCAGTCAGAGCATTCTGTACAGCTAACATTTTTTTCTGATTGATATGCAGGTGCATTTGACTTGGGTTCCATTTGCCCTGAATGCACTTCCCTGCCAGGTGAGCAGTCCATGCATAGTCTGATGAGTCTGTTAGGGTCTGGGCAGCAGGGGGTAGTGTGAAAGGTAGTCCCTTGTTTTGGTGGCAGGTCTCTGTACACCACAGGAATTCTAGGTGTAGGCAAGGTATGACAGGAATCATTGCTTCTAGACCCTGAGAATGTTGACACCATAGGCTTTTTAGATACCACTGTAGCTTCCTCATATGTAGTCTTGCATATGGAATTAGAAGAATGCAGGAGGTCATGAGCCCCAAGGCCTGCATTTGTTTTGCAGAAGCAGGGTTTTTGTGGCCACTTGTTTGAAGAAGGTTGTCAAATGAATTTGTTTCTCTGGCGTGAGGTAAGCCATCTGGGAAATTGTATTCAAGCTTGCTCTCAGGAATATAATTTGTTGACAGGGTACCAGGTGTGATTTCTTTTTGTTTATGGTGTACCCCAGACAAGTTAGAACCCTTTGCACAAAGGCCAGATGATTGAAAAGCATGTCCTGGCTTTCTGTCTGAATTAGACAATCGTCCAGGTATGGATATATTTGAATATTTCTTTGCCTGCAAAATGCAATAACTGGAGCTAGGCACTTTGTGAATACCCTGGGCGAAGTAGATAAGCTAAAGGGCAGTGCAGAGAACTGATAAGCGTGTGTAGCCTGCTTTGAAGCATATGTATCTTCTGCAAGATTCCCTGATTGGGATGTGCAGGTATGCTTCTTTTAAGTCGTGTTGCCAACCAGGCATCTTTGCCTAGCATAGGAAGTAATTGGTGAAGTCAGCATCTTGAATTTTGGAATCTCCAAAAAGGTGTTTAGAGTAGACAGGTCCAGGATAGGACACCATGAATTATCTTTTCTGGGTACCAGGAAAAGTCTCTACTAGAAACCTTATCCCTTTTCCTCTTCTGGTACCAGTTGAATAGCCCCCATGCTTGAGAGAAAGTACTTGTTTTTGGGCCTCTGCCCACTGATTTGGGGGTAGGTCCGGCCACCCGCTTGGTGTTGACAATGTGTGGAAGTGAAATCTGTATCCCTGGGACACTACATTTAAAACAGATTTATCCTGGGTAATGAGTTCCCAGTGCTTTGCATGAAGAGCAATCTTTCCCCCCAAAAGGGGCAGTCAAGTTGATAAGTGCTTGGAAATTTTAAACAGAAGTCATTGAGACAGTTTACCATAAGGGGGAGTCTCTACTCCCAGATTTGGAAGTGGAGGCCCCCCCACTGCTTAGTCCTGTGTGTCCCCTGGGACTGAAACCTGGGGCTTTTGCTGTGTCTAGGTTTGGCTTGAGAAGACCTGGAAGGGGCTGGAAAGGACCAATTCTTAGAGGGCAAGTGCCTACTAAATCTAGGAGGCTGAACTTGTAAGAAATATTTAACAGTTTGCATAGATTTAGCTTCATCTTCCATCTTTTTAAGAACTTCCTCAGCCTTGCCAAACAGGCGGTCCTGATTTAAGGGAGCATCCAATAATTTAGCTTTAACATGATCAGGCAAAGATTGCTCCTTTAGACAAGCATGCCTTCTGAGCACAGACCTAGTAACAGCAGCCCTGCAAGAGACCTCTAATGAATCAAAACCACATTGCAAAGTATATCTTCCAACTTGTTCAGTAGAATGCATTAGATCCTGTAATTTTTTATTTTCCACACAGTCAGGAATCATCATTTTCTGTTTAAGAAATCCAATAACATGTTGCTGATACTTTAACATATGAAACTGGTAGTTTAAAGCCCTAATGGTCAAGGTTGCAAGTGTAAACCTTAACCCATCTATCCAGCGCCCTGGCGTCTCTACCAGAAGGGGTAGGATTTTTAGCAGCAGAAGCCTTAATGCCCTTAGGCCCCTGTGAAATGGTCTCTGGATCCGCAAAAGGATTTTTAAAAAGGAACTTGTGTGACTCAGGGACCCTGTAGTAGTAGTCTGGTTTTCTGGGAGCAGGAGGCAAGGAATCAGGAGACAAACTAGATTCCGCAAAAGCATCAACAATGTCTAGTACAGGAGGAATAGCTAAAGGCCTATGCTGACGTAGGATTAAGAAATCCCTAATGCTCTTTTTTGAATCAGAAAAATCCTGGCTTTCCCAGTAGAAATGCTCCCTTAGAGTATGTAAGGTTTGCCCAAAAGAAAAATCCTCTGGTGGGGTAGCAGAGGGAATGCAGTCCTCTGCATCAGAATCCTCATAAGTAGATACGGGCAAATCCAGATCAGAACAAGAAAAAACAGAATGCTGGTCAGATTGAAAAACAAATATAGTCATAGGCCTCTTAGAAAGGGGGGGTGGCTACCCCTGATTGGAGTTATCAAATCTTCAACCATTCTTGTTTTTTAGACATACAGGCCTGAGCATGTGGCCTAGGCGTCGGCTTTTTAGGCATGGTTCGAGATTTAGGCCCAATTGAAGGAGGCATCAGTTTAATATGCAAGTCCGTAAACCTGAATACACCCTCAGAAGCCGGTGCCTGCACAGCAGCTCCGGACCCATCCAAGGTAGAGACATCCGCGGGTTCCATCGTTGAAGCATCTCGCGGCATACCAGACTCAGAATGGGTCTCAGTAGAGGTCTGCGAATCAGAAGTAGTGGGTATCAGGGGCTGTGAAAGCACCTGAGTACCAAACTGCTGACTGGCTTAGAAGTGTCGTTGGCAGTTTTGGACCTCGGCAGCCTTTCATCTTTGCGTTTTTTCAAAATTCCGGTAGTCTGATAGCTAACAGACGACATTTCTGGATTATTAAACCAAGAACTGAAATATTTAGAGGTGAAAATATACAGGTGGATAGTGAGCTGATTAAATAAAGCACAAAACTGACAGCAAGGTACGTTGTGGTCAGGGCCTAGATAAGGAATACAATACGAATGAAAATCTTTGAGGTATTTGCTTTCCACAAGTAATGCAGTTATTAACTTTTACTGACATCGGTAAGGAGCAAGAAAAGTTTCCCCAGCGGGGTACTTGGCTTTAGTTGAAGACTTTGGTTCTGAAACTCTAAAACAAAAATTTCAGGAGTCGGCCGAACAGCACTTGCGAACTGCTTCTGCTTCGGGCACCGCACGGCAAGAAAGACTGATGTAATGGTGTCGGCTGCATGTTTTATACCCCTGATGTCATGGAAGAAGGGACAGCAACCGACGCAGGACCCAAGACTTTGTTAATCAGGCCGACTGAGGGCTAGGCTGCAAGCAGATAACCCAAATGTAATGACTGCAACAGTGAAACACGAACATCTAAACCCTGGTGTATACTCACTCCCACTGGGAATCCTCTAAGGCCGAACAATGTTCGTACTTGAGTCACTGGGTCCTTGTACATAGCCTGCATTAATTCTACCAATGCTTCTGGGACTTCAAACCACCACAGTACTGCGCAGATCAGCTTTCTTGGGATCTTGCAATATGCTTTCTCCATGTCTAGGAATGCCCAGTTGCACTCTCTCCTCATCTCTACCTTCTTCTCAAGTATGTCTCTCTCTAAAAATATCGGGTCTGTTGTGCTGCATCCTGATCCGAATCTGAACCTCTCATTTCCTAACTTACTTTCTACTACTCTGCGTATCAGTTTATCACTCTCTCCAAACTTTCAGTGTGATAGGAGTTTGATGCCTCTGTACTACCCCACAGTTATGGATGTCCTCTTTGTTTTTGTACACTGGCACGAGTATGCGTATTCTCCAGTCATCTGGGATACGCCTTTCTCTCCACACCATTAGTGCTCTCAGCAGCCATCTCCCCCCATCTCACCTAGCATCTTTATCATATCTGCTGTGACCTGATCTGAGCCTGGTGCCTTCCCTGACTTCATTTTCCTTAATGCTGTTCCTACTTCTAGGGTGGGCTACTCTTCATTGCAGGCTGTTTCTGGGGCAGTACAGCCTCTGTGGGATTTTCCTCATTCAGAAGCTGCTGGAAATAGTTCTTCCATCTGCCTTTGGTCTTCTGTGGACTGGTGAGTAGATTGCTGCAGACATCCCTTATGAAGGGTGTCTAAATATCTTCATTATCTTTCTTTCTTTGCCTTGCAATCAGATCTAGCTTCTTTATGCCATTTACTGAGTTACTTTCCAGAAGTTGGTAGAGTGCCTCTGATACCCTATTCTTTGCTATTGCAACGTCTTTCTTAGCCAACCAGTAGTCCTTCCTAGCCTGGTCAGTCTTTTCCATCTTCCACTTCTTCCTGCACTCCTCCTTTCTTTTGATGACTTCATGGACTTCTGCATTCTTTCAGCTTTCCTTGTGTACCTTGTATGTGGGCAAATCCTGCAGAAAATGGAGACAACATCACCGAACATAGGTCTGACATACCCAGATTTGTACAAACCAGTGCCTAAGCAAATCATTTTGAGAGCAGGAATAAAAAAAAACTTGTGTATTTACCATAACGTTCCATGTGTGTTATCCATCTCTACCTTTATTCTCACTGATGGGTCGGATCCGATGTGTCAGATCTTTCTCGGCCATTACTAAAGCTTGAGGACTTCAAAGCTTGTGGGCCTCCTTCCCTACCCACAACGCAGTTCACCAACTCCCTCAGATCTTGTTTGCCAGTCCAGAAATAAAGACAGCAATAAATATAATATTAAAAAAGGATATACAGTAGTAATTGTTATAGAGGATTAAGGTTAGCATCTCTGAGGCAATGTAGAGCCAATATCCAATGTCCACTCAGTCTCCCAGGAGATGTGGAAAGGAGGGTGGGTTGTGAGAATAAAGGTCAAGATGGACAACACACATGGAATGTTATGTTAAGTACATAACGTCTATGTATTGTTGTCAATCTCACCTTTATTCTCACTGATGGGACCGCTTCCCAAGCAAACCAATTCCTGGGTGGCTTATGGGAGAATTCCTCAATCCTACAACCAAAGGAAGCTCCAACTCCTTAGGCTAAACGCACTGTGAGTAATAAAGCTATGTGGTTTTGCCCATGTGGCTGCAGCATACGTATTGCCACAGGGTAACTTTGCTTGATAGGCTGCAGATGTAGCCAATGATCTGGTGAAGTGTGCTTTAACAGGAAAAGGAAGAGATCTGTTTTTAGAGGTGCATATGCAAGATTTACAGAGTGAGCCATCTAGACAAGGTAATCTTGGACACCGGCTGACCTCCTCTTGTATCGGCGTAGGACATGAAAACTTAGTCTGATTTTCTAAACCCCGAAGTTCTGTGCAAGTAACAATTGTGTGTATACATCTAGAAGATGCAATGAGTACTTGCCTTTGTTCTGGTAGTTGGGAAAGAACACTGGCAGCTCAATAAATTAATTTAGGTTACTTTCTGACAACCTTTGGAAAAAAATGAGGGGTTGGTGTGTAAAGAAACTCTGTCCTTATGGAAAAGCAGGTAAGGGGGGCTTTATGGACAAAGCTTGCAATTCTGAGACTATCTAGGCTGAGGTGATAACCACTAAAAAGTGATTTCCAAGACAGAAACTTTAGATCACATGGCAGAGAGTTCAAAGGGAGAACAAGTGAGGTTTGTTAAAATTAAATTTGTCCCATGGAGGAGTTGGATTCTTGAAATGAGGGTCTAATCATCATAGTTCCCTTCAAAAGGCTTTACAGAATCTGTGTGACTTCCTAGAAAGTACAGTTATGACACTAACCATAAATGTAGATGATAGAGTGTATTCACTGTTGCAGTCATCACATTTGGGTTATCTGCTTGCAATGGCACTCAGTCGGCATGATTATCAAAGTCTTGAGTCCTGCATCAAATGCTGTCTTATCTTCCGTGACATTAGGTAGTCAGGGGTATAAAGCATGCGGCCGAAACCATTACATCAGTTTTTCTTGCCCCAGATGTCAGGTGCCCCTCAAATGGGAAGCAATTAAATAAATATATCTATACAAGGTTATACCTCCAACAAAAAAGCAAATACACCAAAAAGCTTTTTAAGCATGGTAAAGGAGCGTAGAGGTATAGCCAAAAGAATTCAGGGGGCTGGAAGGAGGGTAAGCAGGACTGCAACAGTGCATACACTCGAACATCTACATTTACGGTAAGTGTACACAACTGTACTATGTTCTTAGTGTTTCACTATTGCAGTCATCACATTTGGGTAGATGCCCAAAGCTAAGGATGGGAGGAGGAATTTAGATAGCATTAGGACCACCTATAAGGCCCTGCAAGACTGCAGTGGCAAAGCCAGCTCTGGATTTATAGAAAATTGGCAAATTTAAATGCTTTGTGAAGGTATGTACAGAACTCCAGGTAGCACCTTCTAGGAGGTCTCTGGTAGGGACACCCCTGAGAAAGGCTGTAAAGGTAGATGCAGCCCTGGTTGAATGGGGTCTAATCACCTGTGGGATAGGTTTTACATGGTGCTTATAGCAGAAATGAATGCAATGGCCTATCCATTTAGAAATGGTTTGCTTTGAAATAGCCTTCCCCACTGGCCCTGCAGCAAATGCCACCAGCAATTGTTCAGATTTCCTTTGAGGTTTAGTCCTGTCCAAGTAAAATCTAAGCTGTCTGTGCACATCTAAGAAGTGCAGTATCCATTCCCCTTTATTCTGTGGATTAGAAAAGGTTGGCAAATGAATGGATTGATTAAGAGCCACACTGGATAGCACCTTGGACATGGAGGGATTGGTCCTGAGGGACACCCTGTCTGCATAAAAAATGATGAAAGGCTCCACTGCCATAACGGCCTGCAAGTCAGATACCCTTCTTGCTGAAGTGATTGCTAAAAGGAAAGCTGTTTTCCAAGAAAGGAACTGTTACCCTGCACTTGCAGCTGGCTCAAAAGGAGGCAGAGTTTTTCCAGTACAAAGTTAAGGTCCCAGGCTGGAGTTGGGGCTCTTCTGGGGGGTCTTATGTTTTTGGCTCCTCTGAGGAACTGCTTGAGCAGTGGGTGAGAAAAAAAGAGGGGTGGTTCTGTGTTGTAAAGAACTGAAATGGCTGAGGCGTGAATTTTGATGGAGGAAAAGGAAAGGCCCTTGTGAAGCATCTCAGTTAAATATTGAGAAATCGGAGGTAAATTGGGCGCTGCTGTGCTCATCCCTTGAGATTGGTTCCAAGCACAGAATCTTTTCCATTTTTCAGCATAAGATTTTCTAGTACTAGGCCTCCTTGCCTCCAAAATAACATCCAACACTTGTTTACTGAGGCATGGTAACGGGAACATTAGGTAATTAGCCAGGCTGCCAGGCTCAGTATTCGAAACTGGGGATGCAGAATCTGGCTACCCTGCTGTAACAGCAGGGTAGGGGTCTGAGGCAGGTGCCATGGGGATAGCTGTGGACACTGTGTAAAAGGGGGTAGCAGTATTGGCGTGGCCAGACTGGTGTAATCAGTATCATCTTTGGTTTGTCCTGTCTGGTCTTTAGTAGTACTTTGGAGAGGAGAGAGAGAGGAGGAAAGGCATAAACTGATAGATTTTTCCAGTTGAAGGACAGAGCATCCACTTTCCAAGCTTGTGGGGAGTCCTTGTGCAAAATTTGTCCAATTAGTAGTTCTGGGGGGAGGAAAACAGGTCTATATCTGGGCTCCATTTGTTTATCAACATATTAAAAGTCTTTTGTTCCAGTTTCCATTCATGTGGGTCCATGAGATTTCTGCTTAGTCTGCCAGTGTATTTAGTTTTCCTGGCAGGACTTGAGCCAGTAGATGCACTTGGTAGCTGAAGGCTGTGTTCCACAGAGCCATGGCTAGTCTGCAAAGGGGGTAGGAATGGGACCCCCCCCCCGCTTGTTTATGTACCACATAACAGTGGTGTTGTCCATCTTTACCATTAATTGTTCTGGAAGAATGTGGTCCTTGAAGGCTGTCACAGCATTCTGTACAGCTAACATTTCTTTTTGATTGATATGCAGGTGCATTTGACTTGGGTTCCATTTGCCCTGAATGCACTTCCCTGCCAGGTGAGCTCCCCATGCATAGCCGGATGAGTCTGTTTTTAGGGTTTGGATGGCAAGGGGTAGAATGAATGGTAGTCCCTTGTTTTGGTGGCAGGCCTCTGACCACCAAAGGTATACTAACCATAGGCAAGGTATGATAGGAATTCATTGCTTCTAGATCCTGAGAATGTTGACACCATAGGCTAGATACCATTGTAGTTTCCTCATATGCAGTCTTGCATATTGAATTAGTTGAATGCACGAGGCCATGAACCCCAAGGCTTGCAGTATTTGCCTTGTATACAGCAGGGTTTTTGTGGCCACTAGTCTGAAGTAAGTTGTCAAATTAATTTGTTTCTCTGGCCTGAAGAAAGCCATCTGGTAAGTTGTGCTCAAGCTTGCTCCCAGGAATATAATCTGACAGGGCACCAGCTGTGATTTCTTTTCATTGATGGTGTACCCCAGACAAGTTAGCACCTTTTGTACAAATGTCAGATGATTCAAAAGCATGTCCTGGCTTTCTGCTTGAATTAGACAATCATCCAGGTATGCGTATATTTGAATATTTCTTTGCCTGCAAAATGCAATGACTGGAGCTAGGCACTTTGTGAATACCCTGGGAGCAGTAGATAAGCCAAAGGGCAGTACAGAGAACTGATGGTGTATGCAGCCTGCTTTGAAGCTTAGGTATCTTCTGCAAGATTCCCTGATTGGGATGTGCAGGTAGGCTTCCTTTAAATACAGCGTCGCCAACCAGGCAATCTTTGCCTATCATGGGAAGCAACTGGTGAAGAGTTAGCATCTTGAATTTTGGAATCACCAAAAAGGTGTTTAGGACTGAAAGGTCCAGGATATGGCGCCATGAGTTGTCTTTTCTGGATACCAGGAAAAGTAGAGTAGAAACCTTGTTCCTTTTCCTCTTCTGGTACAGTCTGAATAGCCTCTAATCTTGAAACAGCACTTTTTTGAGCCTCTGGCCACTGATTTGGGGGTAGATCTGGTCAACCGTTTGGGGTTGGTAACATGTGGAAGTGAAATCTGTATCCTTGGGAAACAATGTTTAAAACCCATTTGTCCTGGGTAATGAGTTCCCAGTTTTTTGCTTGCAGAGAGCAATATTTCCCCCTAAAAGAGCAGTCAGTTGAGAAGTGCTTGGAAGTTTTAAAGTCAAGTCATTGAGACAGCTTACCATGGGGGGGGGGGGTGCCTTACAACTCCCTGATTTGTAAGTGGGAGCCCTCCACTGCTTAGTCCTGTACGTACCCTGGGACTGAAGCCTGGTTGTTCTGCTGGTTCTGGGTTTGAACTGAGATGGCCTGGAAGAGGCAGGAAAGGGCCAATACCTACTAAATTTTGGAGGCTGCACTTGTAAGAAATCTTTAACGTTTTGTATAGATTTAGCTTTTTCCTCCATCTTTTTAAGAGCTTCTGCTTTGTCACCAAACAGGCGGTCCAGATTTAAGGGAGCATCCAGCAATTTAGTTTTAATATGATCTGGCAAAGATTGCTCCTTAAGCCAAGCATACCTTTTATTAGACCCAGTGACAGCAGCCCTGCAAGATGCCTCTAGTGAATCAAAACCACATTGCAAAGTATGTTTTCCAACCTGTTCAGCAGAATGCATTAAATCCTGTGAATCCTTATTTTCAGCACAATCAGGAATCAACATTTCCTGTTTAAGCAATCCAATAATATGCTGCTGATACTTTAACATATGAAACTAGCAATTTAAGGCCCTGATGGCCAAGGTTGCAGAGGTGTATACCTTATTACCTGATTCTATCCAGGGCCCTGGAATCTCTCTGAGTGGGTAGGATTTTTTGGCAGTAGTAGCCTTAATGCCCTTGGGTCCCTGTGAAATGGTCTCAGGATCCTCAGTAAGAATTTTAAAAAGAAACTTGTGAGAATCTGGAACCCTGTAATATCTATCAAGTTTTCAGGGAGCAGGAGGTAGAGAGTCAGGGGCCAAGCTAGATTCCAAAAAAGCAACAATGTCCAGTACAGGAGGGATAGCTAAAGGCCTGTGTTGGGGCAGGAGTAAGAAATATCTAAGCCTCTTTTTAGAATCAGAGTAATCCTGGCTTTCCCAGTGAAAATGCTCCATAAGAGTATGCAAGGTTTCACAAAGAAAAATCCTCTGGGGGAGAAGCAGCGGGAATAGAGTCCTCTGCATCAGAATCCTCATAGGTGGAGAAGGGTAAATCCTGGTCATCAGAGGAGACAAATTTCAGAATCCTGGTCAGAAGTATCATAAGCAAATTTAGTCCTAGGTCTCAAGAGGGAGAAGGTTGGCTTCCTCTGATTAAGTAATAAGATCTTCAGCCATTCTTATTTGTTTTTTAGGCATAGAGGCCTGACCATGCGGTCTGGTCGTCAGTTTCCTAGGCATAGTTAGAGTTTCAGGCCTTGAAGATGGCGTTGGTTTACTATGCAAGTCAGTAGGCCTGAAAACACCCTCAGAAGCCAGTGCCTGCACAGCGGCTCCGGACCCATCCAAGGTAGAGACATCCACAGGTTTCACAGTTGGAAGTATATCGCGGCATACCGGAATATCGCGAATGGGTCTCAGTAGACGCCTGTGAATCTGAAGTAGCAGGTATCAGGAGCTGCGAAAGCACCTCACGAGTACCGGTGAACTGACGACTGGCTTAGCAGAAGCATAGTCGGCAGCTTTGGATTTAGGCGGCCTGTCTTCATCTTTGCGTTTTTTCAGAATGTCTTTAGTCGGATGGCTTACCGAAGACATATCTGGATAATTGAACTAAGCACCAAAATATTTAGAAGTGAAACTATACAGACGAATAGTACATAGTTTAAATAAGGCACAAAACCGACAGCGAGGTACGCCGTGGTCAGGGCCTAGGCAAGGAATACAGTATGAATGAAAATCTTTAAGGTATTTGCTTTCCACAAGAAATACAATACTTTTACTAACATCGGTTTAGAGCAAGAAAAAAGTTTCCCCAACGGGGTACTTGGCTTTAGTTGAAGGCTTTAGTTCTGAAATACGAAAACGAAAATTTCAGGAGTCGGCCGACCTGCACTTGCGAACTGCTTCGGGCACTGCACAGCAAGAAAGACTGATGTAACAGCAGATGCATGCTTTATGATCCTGACTACCTGATGTCACGGAAGATGAGACAGCAACCGACACAGGAACCAAGACTGATAATCAGGCCGACTGAGGGCTACTGCAAGCAGATAACCCAAATGAAATGACTGCAACAGTGAAACACGAAAAACATCCATTTTCTCCCACGACAGTTTGAGATTGCTGCTAGTTGAACACTGCCGCACCTTCATGAGTGTTTCGCTAAAAACTCCAGGACAGAATGTATAGGGGAAGAAAAGGAGTCTATTTGGTTATCACTTACCCATATTACAAATCTGTTCCATTTACTCTTATATAATCTTCATGTAGAGAGAGGTCTTATGGGAAGACAAGATTTTTTTTTTTTTACCAGGGAAGAAAAGAGGAAACCTGGCAATCAAGGGAATTGGAGCAGCCAAGCTGTTAGCTTGAGGTTTTGAAGGTTGGGATGACCCAGTCTTGATGGATGCGTCAGCATGTCCGGAGCCTGGTCCAGAACCCATGGTTCATCCAGATGAGGCTGCAGGAAGGGAAACCAGATCTGACAAGGCCAATAGGGAGCAATCGGGATTATTGTGGTCTCCAACAGACTGGCTTTCTGCAAAAACTTTGTAATCAGAGGAATCGGCGGGAAAGCATATAGGAGCTCCTGAGGCTAATAGTTAACTGCATCCCTTGCTGACTCCACCACAGGATGGATCAGGGCAAAGTAGTTGCTGCATTTGGTATTGGTGGGTGAAACAAAAAGATCTCAGCAAGGCTGGCCCCATTTTCGGTAAATCTTTTCCGCTACATTCTCACCGAGGGACCACTTGTGAGGCCATAATATGGCCCTACTCAATTTGTCTGCAATCAAATTGGATCTCCCTGGGATGTGCGCTGCAATCAGAAAACAGTTGAAGGACGTTGCCCATTGCCAAACCCTTAGAGCTTCTCAACAGAGGGGGTAAGATATGGTTCCTCCTGGTTTGTTGACGTACCAGACTACTGACATGGACTGAATTTCTATCATTCCTAGAGGAACAGTGTTTTGAAATTCTAGCAACGCTAACAGCACTGCCCTCATCTCTAGGATGTTTATGTACAGGTGAGCCACATGTTCCTGCCAGGCGTCTTGGACTGTCTCCCAGATAACTCCTCCCCCCCCCCGCCCATCTGGGAAGCATCTGTGGTTACCGTGGCCTGGGGTGGATGAAAGAATGGCCTTGAAAAACTGAAGGAGAATGAATCCACCACTCTAGAGCCTTTTTCCAAGATTTGGTAATGAGGAGGTTGTGCGACACTGGTAAATCCAGAACTGACCATTGCATGTAAAGTAACCACTGAAGTATCTGCATATGAAGGTCAGCTAGAGGAATAAGATAGATGCTGCCATTTTCCCCAGAACTTGTAGCGCTTGTTTAGCACTGGCTCGAAATTTCTTGATTAGCATTTTCACATGCAAGCAAAGGTCATGAACTCTGTCATGTGGGGGTCTTGCTATCAGCATGGTTGTCTCTCTCCCTGCTCCTTAAATTTTACATTTTGAGATGGCTCTAGAGCAGATTTGTCATAATTTATGGTAATGCATAGAGAGAGAGAGGAGCAAAGCTTAAGTGTAGTCTCTGGCTTGTAGCAGTAGATGCCTGGTCGGGGCGGTTTTGAGCCAGTATGTCCAGATATGGAAACGCCCAAAATCCTCCGTCTCAAGTGAGCCACCTCTACTGCCATGCACTTGGTGAACACTCTGGGGGATGTAGTAAGACCAAAGGGCAGAGCTCATACCTGGAAGTGACTGGCTCCTAGTCAGAAGCGCAAGAACCTTCTGGATCATCTTTCCACTCAAACGTGGAAGTACGCATCCTTAAGGTCTACAGAGCATATCCAATTGTCTTTCTCCAGGAATGGAAGTACTGACTACAGCTTTACCATCTGGAACTTTTCTTCAAAGATTTGTTTAGTTTGCCGAGATCCAATATATCAGTCTCAAGTCTCCTGTTTTCTTTTGAACGAAAAAGAATCTTGAGTAAGTTCTGGATCCTCCCTGGTCTGTAGGGACTTCTTGAATGACTCTTTTGGAGCAACTTTTGAATTTCTAATGTTGCTTGTTCCTCTTGACTGGGTGGAATGTCTAGAACAGATTTGTTTATGGGAATGGGGGAAGTGAAGGGAATAATACATGTCCTGCACCCATTTGTCATTCATGTTTTACCAGGCTTCAAGAAGCACTAACAACCGCCTCAGTCTGCCTCCATAGGTAAGCAGTCAGGCACTCCTTCAGGAAAGGGTTTGCCAAAAGATGACGCTCTAGAGCCCTGATTCTATGGGCCTCCTCTGCAAGAGCGACATCTTCCATTACTGTTCCCCCCCTGTCCCTGGGGGAACTTCAACCCTGTGTTTTGTTAAGATATCTGAGATTTTTTGAGCCACATCTTTCCACTACCCCTCTGACCCTTAGGGAAATGGTCTGGTGGGTGTGGAAAAATGTACTCCATTGGCAGACAATGTCTTACCCTCCTATTTACACCAGGTTAGAGTTTCCTTTACCTTGGGCCCAAAAACAGATGAGCCACTGAAGGGAGCATTAAAGGAAAACTTAAAGGGCTCCGTGAAACCACAAAGGAGCATCCAGACCTGCATCCTAATGGAGATGCCCAAACCCGCCACCCTACTCGCTCAATCTGCTGCATATGAAATGAGTCTTGTGGACTAGTTGACTATGGAATTAAGGATAGCGAGCTGAGTGTTGACCATCTGCACAGCATCAGAGCTTCAGCTCCTTGGTGGAAGTCTGATAGTTCAGAGATCGTAATGTAAAGGCTGAAGAGAAGAGGGCTTCCCATACCTACCTTTAGCCCTGGAATCCTTATTAGGAGGTAGAGGAATTTGTCTTGGAAAAGTACAGTTTTGTACCTACCATAAATGTAGATGTTCGAAGAACCACATTGCTGCAGTCCTTACATATGGGTAGTCCGCTGTCCTCGGTCGGCCCGAATACCAAAGTATTAGGCTGACGTCGGTCATGGGCGCTCAAATCTGACATCAGAGCGTCAGGGTATAAAAGCGCATTACCGACGTCATATCCTCAGTCTTTTCTTGCCCCAGATGTCAGAAGGCCCTAAAAAGAAAGGCCACAGCCCAAAAACAGGATACCTCCCAAAAACATGCCCAACAACCATCACCCAAACCATATAACCATGCTAAACTACAGAGGGGAAGGAGGGAGGGTAAATTGGACTGCAGCAATGTGGATCTTCGAACATCTACATTTATGGTAGGTACAAAACTGTACTATGTTCTTCATCTCACATTGCTGCAGTCCTTGCATATGGGTAGAATCCCAAAGCAGAGGTAAAGGGAGGATGGCAAAATCATAAAGCATTAGGGGCTGCTAAAATGCCCTGTAATATTGCAGTGGCAAATCCAGCCCTAGACTTAGAATAAAGAGGAAGGTGGTAATGCTTGGAAAAAGTATGTACTGAACTCCAAGTGGCTGCTTCCAAAATATCTTTTGTAGCTACCCCCCTTAGAAAGGCAGTAGAAGTGGCAGCAACTCTAGTGGAATGAGGTCTGATTCCAGCCGGAATCTCCTTACCATGATGGGAATAACAGAAAGAAATACAAAACCCAATCCATTTAGAAATAGTTTGTTTTGAAACAGGTTTTCCCTGAGAACCCAAAGCAAAAGAAACAAACAACTGCTGAGACTGCCTGAACCCCTTGGTTCTGCTCAAATAATAATGTAACTGCCTGTGAATATCCAAAGTATGCAAAATCTTCTCCCCTTTATTTTGGGGGTTTGCATAAAAAGTAGGCAAATAAATAGTTTGGTTCAAGGCCACACTAGAAACCACTTTAGGCATAAAGGAAGGATTAGTACGCAAAGATACCCTATCCTTATGAAAAATCAGGAAAGGTTCCACTGCCATAAGGGCCTGTAATTCAGAAACCCTTCTTGCAGAGGTAATGGCCAACAAAAAAGCAGTCTTCCATGATAAATACTTTAACTCGGCAGTAGCTGCAGGCTCAAAAGGTTGTAGAGTAAGCTTTTCCAACACAAAATTGAGATCCCAAGCAGGAGTAGGAGCTCTACGTGGGGTCTTATGTTCTTTGCCCCTCTAAGAAATTGCTTAAACAAAGGATGGGAAAATAAAGGAGGGTCACAGTCATAGTGAGCAGAAATGGCTGCAGCATGAACCTTTATCGAGGAGAAAGACAAACCCTTGTCCAATAACTCAGTAAGATATTGAAGAGAAACACTTAAATCAGGCTTGGAAACATCAAAGTCCTTCGCTTTGCTCCAAAGAAAAAATCTCCTCCATTTATCAGCGTAAACTTTCCTTGTACTAGGCCTTCTGGCCTCCAAAATAACATTCAAAACTTGTTGTGGAAGCTGAGACCCTCCAGGGCCTAAAACAGAATATGCCAGGCTGTGAGATGCAGAGACTGAATCTTGACATTGAGGAAGTGATTGCCCTCCTGAGACAAAAGATGCGGAATCAAAGGCAGAGGCCATGGAGACTCCTGTACCAAACTCCTCAGTAGTGGGTACCAATGCTGTCGAGGCCAATCCGGCACTATCAGAATCATGGATGGCTTGTCTATTCTGGCCTTCAGGAGTACCTTGGGAATGAGAGGCAGAGGTGGAAAGGCATAGACATGAAGATTGCTCCAACTGAATGATAGAGCATCCACCTTCCAAGCTGTGGGATGAAACATTTTTGTGCAAAACTTCGGCAACTGGTAATTTAGTGGAGAAGCGAACAGATCTATGTCTGGAGTCCCCCATAACACGGTCAACATTTGAAACGCATGAGGATCCAGTTTCCACTCGTGAGGAACCACAATTTGTCTGCTCAACACATCCGCTAAGGAGTTCTGTGCTCCTGGTAGAAACCTTGCCTGAAGATTGAGGTGTAAACAGAGCAGTCTCCCACAAAATCATCGCTTGCCTGCAAAGAGGGTAAGAATGGGTTCCCCCTTGCTTGTTGATGTACCACATGACAGTAGTGTTGTCTGTTTGAATCAACACCTGTCCTGGGTGAAGTAAATCCTTGAAAGCCATCAATGCAAATTGGACTGCTAACATCTCCTTCAAGTTGATATGCAAATGTTGAAGTCCGACAGGCCACGTGTCTTGCACCCATTTTCCATTGAGGTGTGCTCCCCAAGCCTTGTCCGAGGCATCTGTCGTTAGAATTTGACTCTCTGGTCGGGTCACAGGGAGTCCCTTGTTTAGGTGACATTCCTGAACCCACCACAAAAATTCTTTCTGAATGCAAGGTATTATCTGAATGACAGTGTCTAGATCTTGGCAGTGTTGTGTCCATATATTTTTGAGATACCATTGAAGCTTCCTCATATGCAGTTTGGCATTGGGAAGCACCAGAATACAAGATGCCATGAACCCCAAGGCTTGAAGGACTGTCCTTGCAGTCAGCCTGGACTGTAGAGACATTTGATGGAAATAAAGAGAAAGGCTTCTTTGTTTGTCCGGGGTCAAAAAGGCCATCTGGGAAGCTGTATTCAGTCTCACACCCAGAAAGCACATGTCCTGAGACTGTACTAGACTGGACTTTGTTTCTTTCACAGAATACCCTAGGCATCTTAACACTACCATCACATACTGTAGATGATGCAGAAGTTCGTCTTTGTGTTGTGCAATAATCAGGCAATCGTCCAAATAAGGATAAATCTGTATTCCTCTTAACCTGAAAAAGGCTATCACTGGAGCCAGAACCTTTGTGAACACTCTGGGCGCAGTAGATAAGCCAAAGGGCAATGCAGAGAACTGATAATGTAAATTTCCAGCCCGAAAACGCAGGTACCTCCTGCAACTGGGCCTGATAGGAACATGAAGATAAGCCTCTTTGAGATCCAGAGTTACCATCCAATGATCATTTCCCAACAGAGGTAAAAGCTGTTGTAACGTTAGCATTTTGAACTTTGGAATGTCCAGATAAGTGTTGAGGATAGATAAATCCAAAATTGGTCTCCACGTGTTCCCTTTCTTTGGTACTAGAAACAGGCGAGAATAAAATCCTAGTCCCACTTCTGACAGAGGAACTGGCTGTATAGCTCCCATTTGAAGAAGTAAAGAAATCTGCTTGTGAGCCTCTATCCTTTGCCGAGGAGGAACATCTGGCATGCCTTTGAAAGGAGGCAATGTATGGAAATAGAACTTGTAGCCTCGGTTTATAATGTCCAATACCCATTTGTCCTGGGTGACTAAAAGCCAGTTTTGCTTGAAGAGTGCCAACTTTCCTCCCAAAGGAGCTGCCAGGGAAGAAGAATCTGGCAGCTGAAAATGCAGGTCATTGGGCCTGTTTACGAAAGGACTGGCCCCTGCCCTCACCTGCAGATTGTGCAGGTGAACTCCAAGTTCTAGGCCTGAATGTACTGTGAGCTCTGCCCCTGCCACGTCTAGATCTACCCCTAGACTGAGAATCAGAAGGGTAGGTCCACCCCTTAGTAGGCCAATTTCTACTAAACTTTGGAGGTTGCACCTGCAAAAAATCTTTAACAGTCTGCATGGACTTAGCCTTGTCTTCCATTTTCTTCAAAACCGACTCCACAGGGGGACCAAACAAAACTTCAGACTGTAAAGGGGCATCCAGAATTCTAGTCTTAACATGCTCTGACAAATTCTGATCCTTAAGCCAGGCGTGCCTACGAAGAACTGAACCAGTGGCAGCCACCCTAGAAGAGGCCTGTACAGCATCAAAACCACACTGCAAAGAATGCTTACCCACCTGTTCAGAGACATGTACTAAATCCTGCAATTCTTTACACTCTATGCCCTCTGCCAAAGCATCCACTTTAGATTTTAGCTGAGAAAGGAGGAAATTCTGATATTTCAACATATGAAACTGGCAATTTAAAGCCCTCATTGCTAAAGTAGAAGAGGTATACACCTTCTTACCCCATCTATCCAAAGCTCTAGCTTCCTTATCTAGAGGAACCGGATTCTTTACAACAGAAGCTCTAACACCCTTAGGCCCCTGACTAATAGTTTCTGGGTCCGCCCTAGGACTCTTACACAGATATTTATGAGCCTCAGGCACCCTGTAATACCTGTCCGGTTTAACTGGCGCAGGAGGCAACGAATCTGGATTAAGGGAAGCCTCCGAGAAAACATCTTGAACAACATCCAAAACAGGAGGTATAGCCAAGGGTCTATGCTGTGGTTAAAACAAGAATTCCCTAAGCCTCTTCTGTGAATCAGAGAAATCCTGTCCTTCCCACTTAAAATGCTCCTTCATGGAATGCAGAGTTTCTGAAAATGAAAAATCCTCTGGAGGAGAAGCAGAAGGAGTGGAATCCTCTGCATCAGAATCCAAATAAGGGGGAAAATCTTGAATATCTTCAGCAGAAGAGTCTGAGTCCTCTGAGGCCTGATCCAAACTTTCCAACTCTGGCTCCACCCTGGGCCTCTTATCAGGAGGGGGCATAGAACCTCTAATTAAAGTAATCAAATCTTCTGCCATTTTAAGCATGTGCTTTTTAGGCACAGACCCTGAAGTACCTGGAGGAACACCAGAGGAAGGCAAAACTGACCTGCCCTTAGAAGAAGCCTTAGAAATAGTAGCAGAAGGCCTAACCACCTTAGGCATAGAAGGGAGAACAGTAACCTGAGAGGCCCCTCCAGCTTGACCTGACTCCTGTGAGGCCACATCCTGCAAAATCAAAGTTTCCCCCTGAGACTCAACAGAAACTTCAGCCGGATCCACCTGCTCCACTGTAGTTTCTGCAGGACCGGCGTCCGAAACGGACGAATCAACCTGTCTAGGTTTGAAGGATTTGTCTTTGCGCTTCTTCGTGGAAGCGGGCGTCGGAGGATCCGACGGCATATTATAATTACACCGCTTACCAAAGACTAACCTAGCACAATCTAACCTTCTTTTTATAGTGCGCTTATTAAACCTAGCACAAAACCGACACCCGACTACGTCGTGGTCCGTCCCAAACAAGGAATGCAAAGAGAGTGATAATCCCTATGCGGTATCTGTTTCCCACAAGAAATACAATTATTCACTTTTTCTGACATCCGGAATTAACTGAGGCAAGAAAAAACAAAAATATTCCCCAACGGGGTACTAAGCCAACTTGGTTTCGGTCTGAAACTCAGAATACGAAAATTTCAGAACGCCGAACGGCACTTGCAACGCTGCTTCTGCATCGGACCATGCGGCAAAAAAGACTGAGGATATGACGTCGGTCATGCGCTTTTATACCCTGACGCTCTGATGTCAGATTTGAGCGCCCATGACCGACGTCAGCCTAATACTTTGGTATTCGGGCCGACCGAGGACAGCGGACTACCCATATGTAAGGACTGCAGCAATGTGAGATGAAGAACATCCTCCTTTTTCGTGGCAGCCGCCTTGACCATGGCATCTACTGCTACGCCTTTGGTAAGGAAGGCTTGGTCCTTAGGGGCTGTAATGTACTTCTTTGGCCTCATATGAGTGGGCTCTATGGAGTCTGGGGTCTCCCAGGCCTTCCAAGAGATTAACCGAATAAGCTCATCTGAAGGTGGTGTCACCCACATGGTTGAAGGGTGAGATCCAAAGGCCTTCAGGTATACAGACTCCTAAGCCAAAGGGGAGGAGGACTGCCAGCCACCTCTCCATTTCAGAATTTCCAGGGCGTCTCCAAAGGAAGGCATACTCAAAAGGTTGGTACTCCAACTGACAGACTTTCTCTAGGGAGTCCAGATGCTTCCTCTTGCATAATCTTTTCTAAGGGGCTTCCTCAGTGGGATATTCTGGGGAAGTTTTGGAAGAGGGGGTCCCCTGGGAAACGCCCTGAGGCCTTGGATCCCTGCGGTTTTGTGGATGGAGGTGATGAGGTAAAGACACCTGTGTAGTCGAGGGAGGAGCCTCTGAAGGAGGCTGTGCCTGAGATTGAGGAGCAGTCATCACCCTCCTCATAACTTCGAAGGGAGACAGCCCCTGCTCAGATGAACTCCCCGGACAAAACACAGATGTCAGAGCAGAGAGCGCCCTTGGCATGGCAGAAGGAAGCTCTAAAGAGGGGGTGGGAACTGCACCCACCTGCACCAAAGCCCCCAGAGACAGTCGGACCAGAGGAGATCCGAGGAGTCTACCAATGAGTTTGGATTCAAGAGGTCTCCTGCAGACTGGGTGGAGACGTTAGAGGCAGATAGAGTCCAAGGAACTGAGAGGTCCTAGACCCAACACAAACACCAGCTGGATGTCAGAGTCTTCTAGCTCCGATACTGAAGGACAGATCAGAGGAGTAGGTGCCACAGGGGAAGCAGGAGTCTGACCAGACTCCTTTGGGTTCGGATCCAAAAGAAGCTTGGCCAGGGTAGGTGCCTTGAGGAGCCTCTGCACCATCCTATCCACATCTTCATCCAAGAGGCTCCTAGTAGACCTTGTGGACAACACTGGCTATCTGAACCCATTAAGAAAAGATGATCGGAGCCAGGACATAATAGGCTCCAAGGATGGAGAATGGATCCAACAGCGGTACTCCGTGGGTAATGGAGTCGGAGCAGATTCCATGGACAATTTCAGATCCAAAGCCTTTGATCCGAGGAAGTCCCCGGTGCATAGAAGCGGTCTGCTCCTTAGATGCTGTCATAGCAGACAAATTTGGTTACTTAGCACTCTGCTCCGACGAAGCTTTCAGAGCCAGAGAAGGCTGTTTCCCTGACCTCTCAGATTTGTCTGATTTAGGAAAGGAGAGAATCATAAGAAATATCAAAGAAAGGGATTTAAATTAATCCATTCAAAATCAATTTGTTCTTACGTTCCACAAGTTCCCTTTGATTAACAGCATGGCATATTGAACAAGATTCTTGTAAATGAAGAGGCCCCAAACAGTACACACATGTGCAAATCAGAGGGGCATCTTCTTGCGGCATTTCTCTCATTTCTTAAATTCTAACGCCTTTCCTTCCTTTTGGGACATGTTTGAAGGAAGCCTGAAGAACAAACCAGAGAAAAAACACAAGTTGAAAGGAAGGACGACCTACAACCGTTTTTTTTTTTTTTTTTTTTAAACTACAGAAAGAGAAAGGGAAGGGAAAGTCCTCCAACGTAAACTGACTTTAAGGTAAAGGGAGGATAAGTCCTCAAACAGACTTTCGGTGAACTGCTCTCAAACAAAAAACGACCGGTAAGGCAACCAGAAGAGAGAGGAAAGGGTTTATAATCCCACATAACTAGAAAAACACTAAGAGAAAGAAGGAAAGAAGAGCCTATATCTAAAAAATGGGTGTGGGTAAGGAGTTAAATGTCCTTAGCTAAAAACGGACACTAATTGAGGGACTAACTAAGGAACTACCGCAAAGAATACACAAAGAAAATGACAGAGAAAATTAACAAGGAAATTACTAATTAGATAAAGGAATTAAGCTATAAAAACACAAACTTATTCCAGAGCTTGCTTGAAGAACCTCTTCACAGTGCAGCAAACAAGATCTGGGGAAGTTAAGGAACTGTATTATGGGTAGGGAAGAGCAACAGAACCCTTGGTTCAAGGACTCTATTACCTCTGACAAGGCCAGAGTCGAACAAATCAAAGCCCACATCCCTGTAGCTGAAGACACAGACATCTGCCCAGAAGCCACGGGATTTGGGAGGAACATGGATTCCAAAGTAACCGGAACCAAAAGACTGATCAGAAATGGAGCAAGAACTGGTGACGTCTGGACAGATCTAATCAACTTCTGAGCTGAAGGTAATGAAATCACCTCCATCTATGTCTTCAAAACCTTCTGCAGCAGACAATCAAAATCAGCTTCTGAGGTACTCCTGAGAGATATAAAGGACCATATGTAAAGTGCTGAGAAATGTCTAGATGAAGAGCACTGGCATAGCTTTTCTGAAGGAGGTACAGCCTATTTTGACGAGGACAGTAACAGGAACCATAGGGTCCAGAACCAGGGGGGGGGGGTATTTAAGTTGGAGGGCAGGCCCTGTGTTCCTCAAATCTTGGGATCTTCGAGCAGAGGATTTGGTGTGCCTCTTTTTAGGAACCAAATCCTTATGCTTTTTCTAAAACATGTTTAGATTTGGCTACTTCTGGGTTACTCTGCCTTCAATACCCACCTGTTCACAGCCCTGGGCCCAAACACTGTACAAGTATTCCACAATTAAGAGGTGGCACCCCACCCCCCAAACAGAGGTCATGCAAATCTGGTGGCAGAATTTTATGACCATATTTTGCATATTTTTTTAAAACCAACTTGCTTTGTCATGCCTGTAGTTGCAAGCAAATGTTAATATTCAAGAAAGCATTGTGTAAGAACTTAACGTAACCTTGAATGTCCTTTTCTATATGCTGCTGTATTCATGACATCAGGGAGTTTTCTCCCGTGAACTGTCGAATGTCCGGCTGTTACACAAAAGTTAAATGCTACTGCTAGGGTGTGCGCAACATCCTGCGCCTTTTCTCTGATGTTGGTTGTAAATGGACGTCTGGTATAAAGCGGATGTCAGCACGCATCCACCTCAAAGTACAGTTGTGTACACCTACCACAAATGTAGATGTTAGAGTGTATTCACTATTGCAGTCATCACATTTGGGTTATATGCTTGCAGTAGCCCTCAGTCAGCCTGATTAACAAAAGTCTTGGGTCCTGCCTCGGTTGCTGTCCCTTTCTTCTGTGATGTCAGGTCATCAGGGGTATAAAACATGCAGCCGATGCCATTACATCAGTTTTTCTTGCCCCAGATGTCAGGTGCCCCCTAATTGGAAGCAATTAAACCTATAAATATACAAGGTTATACCTCCAACAAAAAAACAAATACACCAAAAAGCTTTTGAGCATAGTAAAGGAGAGTACAGGTATAGCCAAAAGTAGTAAGGGGGCTGGAGGGAGGGTAACCAGGACTGCAACAATGAATACACTCTAACATCTACATTTATGTTGTGTACACAACTGTACTATGTTCTTCGTGTTTCACTGTTGTAGTCATCACATTTGGGTAGATTCCCAAAGCCAAGGATGGGAGGAGGAATTTAGATAGCATTACAACCAGCTATAAGGCTCTGCAAGACTGCAGTGGCAAAGCCAGCTCTGGATTCAGAGAAAATTGGCAGATGGTAGTGCTTGGTGTACAGAACTCCAGGTAGCAGCTTCTAGGATGTTCCTGGTAGGAATGCCTCTGAGAAAGGCTGTAGAGGTAGAGGAAACCCTGGTAGAGTGGGGTCTGATCCCATGTGAGATAGGTTTTCCATAGTGCTTGTAGCAGAAATTAATGCAATGGCCTATCCATTTGGAAATGTTTGCTTTGAAATAGCCTTTCCCTTTGCCCCTGCAGCAAATGCCACCAGCAGTCGTTCAGATTTCCTTTGAGGTTTAGTCCTAAGTAGAATCTAAGTTGTGTGCACATCTAGAGTGCAGCATCCATTCCTCTTTGTTCTGTGGATTAGGAAACAAGGTTGGCAAATGATTGGACTGATTAAGGGCCACACTGGATACCACCTTGGGCATGGAGGGATTGGTCCTGAGGGACACCCTGTCCCCATGAAAGATTATTAAAGCTACACTGCCATAAGGGACTGTAATTCAGATATCCTTCTTGCTGAAGTGATTGCTAAAAGGAAAGCTCTTCTCCAAGAAAGGAATTTTAAGCCTGCAGTAGCAGCTGGCTCGAAGGGAGAAAGGGTGAGTTTCTCAAATACAAAGTTAAGGTCCCAGGCTGGAGTTGGAGCTCTCCTGGGTGGTCGTAAACTGCTGGCCCTCTGAGGAACTGCTTCAGCAGTGGATGAGAGAAGAGGGGAGGTTCTGTGTTAAAATGAGCTGAAATGGCCGAGACGTGAATTTTGATGGAGGAGAAAGACAGGCCCTTGTAAAGCATCGCAGTTAAGTATTGTAAAATCTGAGGTAAATTGGGCACTGCTCTGCTTATACCTTGGGATTAGTTCCAGGCACAGAATCTTTCCATTTTTCAGCATAAGATTTTCTAGTATTAAGCCTCCTAGCTTCTAAAATGATATCCATCACTGGTTTACTGAGAGATGGTAAAGGAAAGATTAGGTAATCAGCCAGGTTGCTAGATTCAGTGTTTGAAGCTGAGGGTGCAGAAGCTGGTTCTCCTGCTGAGACAATAGGGTAGGAGTCTGAGACAGGTGCCACGGGGCCAACAATGACACTGCACAAGAGGGGGTACACCAGTGTCGGCGTGGCCAGTCTGGAGCAATCAAAATTGTCCTTGGTTTGTCTGGTTTGATCTTTAGTAGTACTTTGGAGAGTAGAGGCAGAGAAGGAAAGGCAAACTGACAGGTTTTCCCAGCTGAAGGATAGAGCATCCACTTTCCAAGTTTGTTTGTCGGAAACCTTGTGCAAAATTTGTCCAATTGATAGTTCTGGGGGGAAGCAAACAGGTCTATATATGGGCTCCCCCATTTGCTTGTCAACGTGTTGAAAATCCTTGGTTTCAGTTTTAACTCATGTAGATCCATGAGGTTTCTGCTTAGCTCGTCTGCCAGTGTATTTAGTTTTCCCGGCAGGAATTGAGCTTATAGATGCACTTGGTAGCTCAGGGCTGTGCTCCAAAATGCCATGGCTAGTCTGCAGAGGGGGTAAGAATGTGTACCCCCCTTCTTGTTTATGTACCACAACAGTGGTGTTGTCAGTCTTTACCATTAATTGTCCTGGAAGAATGTGGTTCTTTAAGGCTGTCAGAGCATTCTGTACAGCTAACATTTCTTTTTGATTGATATGCAGGTGCATTTGACTTGGGTTTCATTTGCCCTGAATGCACTTCCCTGGCAGGTGAGCCCCCCATGCATAGTCTGATGCGTTTGTTAGGGTTTGGGTGGCAGGAGGTAGTGTGAATGGTAGTCCCTTGTTTTGGTGGCAGGCCTCTGCCCACCAAAGGAATTCTAGGCGTAGGCAAGGCATGATAGGAATCATTGCTTCTAGATCCTGAGAATGCTGACACCATAGGCTTTTTAGATACCATTGTAGTTTCCTCATGCGCAATCTTGCATACGGAATTAGAAGAATGCAGGAGGCCATGAACCCCAAGGCTTGTAGAATTTGCCTTGCAGATAGCAGGGTTTTTGTGGCCACTTGTAAGTGGTCAAATCAATTTGTTTCTCCGGCATGAGGAAAGCCATCTGGGAAGTTGTATTCAAGCTTGCTCCCAGGAATATAATTTGTTGACAGGGTACCAGGTGTGATTTCTTTTCGTTTATGGTTTACCCCAGGCAAGTTAGTACCCTTTGTACAAAGGCCAGATGATTCAAAAGTATGTCCTGGCTTTGTGAATTAGACAATAGTCCAGGTATGGGTATATTTGAATATTTCTTTGCCTGCAAAATGCAATGACTGGAACTAGGCACTTTGTGAATACCCTGGGTGCAGTAGATAAGCCAAAGGGCAGTGCAAAGAACTAATAGTGCATGAAGCCTGCTTTGAAGAGTAGGTAACTTCTGCAAGATTCCCTGATTGGGATGTGCAGGTATGCTTCCTTTAAATCTAGTGTTGCCAACCAGGCGTCTTTGCCTAGCATAGGGAGCAAGTGATGAGTCAGCAACTTGAATTTTGGAATCACCAAAAAGGTGTTTAGGGTAGACAGGTCCAGGATAGGACGCCATGAATTGGCTTTTCTGGGTACCAGGAAAAGTCTTGAGTAGAAACCTTGTCCCTTTTCCTCTTCTGGTACCAACTGAATAGCCCCCATGCTTAAGAGAGAAAATACTTGCTTTTGGGCCTCTGCCCATTGATTTGGGGGTAGATCTGGCCACCCACTTGGTGTTGGTAATGTGTGGAACTTAAATATGCATCCCTGGGACACTATTTAAAAAGTACAGTTGTGTACACTTGCCATAAATGTAGATGTTCGAGTGTATTCACTGTTGCAGTCATTACAACTGGGTTATCCTGCTGGCAGGCTACCCTCAGTCGGCCTGAATTCCAAAGTCTAGGTCCGGCGTCGGTTGCTGTCGTCTCTTCCCTGACGTCAGTGCGCCAGGAGTATAAAAAATGCAGCAGACGCCATTTTCTTCAGTTTTTCTTGCACCAGATGTCAAGGACCCCCAAAAGGGTAGGCTAAAAATGTCAATAAAACATGCATGCACCAAAGTAAATATTTTGTCTTCACCTACAAGCAAATACACCACAGAGGTTGTATAGAATAGATAAGTACAAATAAGATCCAGCAAAGAAATGAGAGATGGCGGGTGGGTAACCTGGACTGCAACAGTGAATACACTCTAACATCTACATTCAAGGCAAGTCTACACAACTGTACTATGTTCTTCGTGTTTCACTGTTGCAGTCATTACAATTGGGTTGAATCCCAAAGCTAAGGTTGGGAGGCTGGAGCTACATAGCATCAGGACCGGCTATTAAGCCCTGCAGAACTGCAGTGGCAAAACCTGCCCTGGATTTTAGAGTAGAGTGGTAAGCGATTGTGCTTTGTGAAGGTGTGCACTGAACTCCAAGTAGCAGCCTCTAAAATATCTTTGGTTGGTACTCCCCTGAGGAAGGCTGCTGCTCTGGTTGAATGTGGCCTAATCCCCTTAGGTACTGGCTTGCCATGTTGTGAATTGCAGAAACGAATGCAGTGGCCTATCCACTTTGAAATAGTCTGCTTTGAGATAGCCTTTCCTTGTAATCCTGCAGCATATGCCACTAGTAATTGCTCTGTCTTTCTGAAAGCTTTGATTCTGTTCAAATAGAAGCGTAGCTGTGCATGTCCAAAGAATGCAGAATTCTCTCCCCCTTATTCTGTGGGTTTGGATGAAAGGTAGGCAGATGAATAGTTTGGTTAAGGGCCACACTGGACACTACTTTAGGCATAAATGTCGGGTTTGCCCTCAGAGAAACCTTGTCTGGATAAAAAATGATAAAAGGTTCCACAGCCATGAGTGCCTGTAGCTCGGAGACTCGTCTTGCAGAAGTTATTGCTAGGAGCAGAGCTGTTTTCCAAGATAAAAACTTTATATCAGCTGTAGTGGCTGGCTCAAAAGGAGGCAGGGTGAGTTTTTCTAAGACATAATTGAGGTCCCATGCAGATATTGGTGATCTCCTTAGAGGCCTTAAATTTTTGGACCCTCTGAGGTACTGCCTTAACGGATGAGAAAAGATTGGTGGCTCTGTATTGTAATGAGCCGAAAAGGCAGCGGCATGAATTTTTATAGATGAAAAGGATAGGCCTTTGTCCAGCATCTCAGTCAAGTATTGCAAAATCTGAGGAATATTTGGTACAGCTGTGTCAATTCCTTGTGCCTGGTTCCAAGCACAGAATCTCTTCCATTTTCCAGCATAGGATTTTCTAGTACTAGGCCTCCTGGCCTCCAAAATGACATCCATCACCGCTTTAGTGAGAGGGGCGTTTTGTATGACTACATTATCCGCCATGCTGCCAGATTTAAGGTCTTGAGTTGGCTGTGCAAGATCTGACTGTTCTGCTGGGACAGTAGATGAGGCACTTGAGGTAAAGTCCAGGCTGGGCACTGAGACAAGTTCCTTAGGATTGGATACCAGTACTGGCGTGGCCAGTCTGGGGCAATCAGTATCATTTTTGGCTTCTCCTGTCTGACCTTCAGGAGTACCTTGGGGAGGAGAGGCAGAGGAGGAAAGGCATATACTGTTACGTTTTTCCAGCTGAAAGATAGGGCATCCACTTTCCATGCTTGTCTGTAATAAGTCCTTGTGCAGAATCTCTTTAGTTGGCAGTTGTGTGGTGAGATAAACAGATCTATGTCCGGACATCCCCATTTCCTTATGCTGAAGACTTGTAGATCCAATTTCCACTCGTGGGGATCCATGAGGTTTCTGCTTAGTCTGCCAGAGTATTTATCTTTCCTGGCAGGAATTGTGCCTGCAGATGTACTTGGTAAGTCAATGCTGTGTCCCACAAAATCATGGCCAGTCTGCAAAAGGGGTAAGAATGAGTGCCTCCCTGCTTGTTTATATACCACATGACTGTGGTATTGTCTGTCTATCAGTAGTTGTCCTGGATTTAGTAAGTCCTTGAAGGCTGTCAGGGCATTTTGAACAACTAGCATCTCTTTTAGATTGATATGTAGATGCCTTTGGTTTGTGGACCATGTGCCTTGAATACATTTTCCTGCCATGTGGGCTCCCCAGGCATAATCCGATGCATCTGTTGTCAATGTCTGTGTGGGCGGGGGTAGAATGAATGGCTGTCCCTTGTTCTGGCGACAGGCCTTCGCCCATCGAATCTCCTGTTGCAGGCAGGGAATGAGAGCAGCTATTGTTTCCAGGCTGTGGCAATGTTGAGTCCAAACACTTTTTAGGTACCACTGAAGTTTCCTCATAATGCAGTCTTGCATATGGTATTAGTAGAATGCAGGATGCCATGAAGCCCAAAGCCTGCAGAATTTTTCTTGCAGATAACTGGGCCTTTGATGCCAACATTTTGAAACAGGTAGTCAGTTGCCTTTGCTTGTCTGGCGGGAGATAAGCCATCTGAGCAGTTGTATTTAAGCTTGCACCCAGGAATATTATCTCCTGAAAGGGTAATAGTTTTGATTTCTGTTCGTTGACTGGTGTACCCTAGGCATGGTAGTAATCGCTTTACAAATGCCAGATGCTGTAGTAAAATGTCCTTGTTCTCTGCTTGAATGAGGCAGTCGTCCAAGTAAGGATATATCTGAATTCCTCTGTCTGCAGAATGCAATTACTGGTGCCAGGCACTTTGTGAAGACCCTGGGCACAATAGATAAGCCAAAGGGCAATGCAGAGAATTGGTAGTGCACTGAGCCATCTTTTGAATCTGAGGTATCTTCTGCATGTTTGTCTGATTGGGATATGCACGTATGCCTCTTAGATCTAAAGTCACAAGCCAAGCCTTCTTGCCCAACATCGGCAGAAGCTGCTGTAGAGTCAACATTTTGGATTCTGGAATATCCAGATGTGTTTAGAATAGATAGGTCCAGTATTGGTCTCCAGGCTTTGTCCTTTCTGGGTACCAAGAACAATCTTGAATAGAATCCTTGTCCCTGCTCTTGCTCTGTTACTTGATAAATGGCCCTCATGTCCATGAGGGATGAGACTTGTTTTTGTGCCTCTGCCCATTGATGTTTTGGCAGGTCTGGCCAACTGTTTGCCCTTGGCAGGGTATGCAAGTGAAACTTGTAGCCTTGTGACACTATGTTTAAGACCCATTTGTCCTGGGTTGTGCCAATTTTGAGAAAAAAGTGCTAGCTTTCTCCCTAAAGGTGCTGCCAGAAGATAAGTGCTTAGCACAGGCAGGGGGAAGTCATTGGGACTGTTTCCTGTATGGCTGTGATTTGTCTTCACCAGTTTTGGGGGTAGATGCACCCCATTGTTTAGACCTGTATGAACCTTGGGGCTGGGATCTACCTCTAGGGCATCTGTATCTGCCCCTTTGTGGCCTGACACTGGAAAGGACCAATTCTTTGTAGGCCAGTGTCTGCTAAATCTTGGTGGCTGTACCTTAAGAAATCCTTGACTATTTGCATAGATTTAGCTTTGTCCTCCATTTTCTTTAACACCTCTTCTGCTTTAACACCAAACAAAGCATCATGCTGTAATGGAGCATCTAATAATTTTGCCTTAACATGATCAGGTAGATTTTGTTCCTTTAACTAAGCATTCCTCCTAATGGCAGAACCCGTAACTGTGGCCCTGCAGGAGGCCTCCAGAGAATCAAAACCACATTGCAAAGTATGCTTTCCAACTTGTTCAGCTGCATGCAATAAATCCTGCATTTCTTTGTTTTCTGCACATTCAGAATTTAATCAACATTTTCTGTTTAAGCAGTGACATAATATATTGCTGATATTTGAGCATATGAAACTGACAATTTAAAGCCCTTACAGCCTAAGTAGCAGAAGTGTAAATCTTGTTTCCCCATCTGTCCAGAATGAGGGAGTAGGGTTTTTTGCAGTGGAAGCCTTGACCCCTTTGGGACCCTGACAGATAGTTTCTGGGTCAGCAGCAGGGTTTTTGAAAAGGAATTTATGAGAGTCGGGAACCCTGTAGTACCTGTCCGGCTTAACAGGCGCTGGAGGTAAGGAGTCAGGGGTCAGACTGGACTCTGAAAAAACATCTACAATGTCTAACAGGTGGAATAGCTAGGGGCCAGTGTTGTGGTAATAAAAGGAAGTCGCTGAGCCTTTTCTTAGATTCAGAATAAATCTTGAGTCTCCCAGTGGAAATGCTCCCTCATGGTATGTAAAGTTTCCCCAAAAGAATAATCCTCAGAAGGAGAGGCTGAAGGGATAGATTATTCAGCATAAGAATCCTCATTGGGAGGAAGAGAGTATTCCTGATCAGAAGAGGAATAAGATGAAATGGAAACCTGATCTGAAGATTCATATTCAGTCTCTTGCCTAGGCCCCCTTATCAGGAGGGGGATGGGAACCCCTGATCAAAGTAATTAGGTCTTCGGCCATTTTGAGCATCTGTTTTTTAGGCATGGAGGCCTGTCCATGAGGCTGTTGTACTTGTTTCTTTGTCTTTAAAGGAGCTTTAGTCTTTGCCTTAGAAGCTGAAGTCGCTTTAACATATAATCGTGTAGGTCTGAAAACACCCTCAGAAGCATATGCCTGCTCAGCGGCTCCGGACACATCTGAGGGAATAGTTTCTGAAGGTCCAATACCTTGAGCTTCCAGCGGCCTGGTAGACTCCACGTGGGTGTCGGTAGTGGCCTGCGAGTCTAAAGTAGCGGTAGTCAGGGGCTGCGAAGGCGCCTCACTGAGAACCGGCGACTGGCTTAGAAGCCGCCTCGTAGTCGGTTTTGGACCTCAGATGCCTGTCCTTTTCTTTGCGTTTCTTGTGAATTCCGGTAGTGTGATGGCTATCCGATGACATTGTATAGTTAAATCTTCTGCCAAAATAGTGAAATGCAAAATCGTACCGACGCTTAATAGTGCGTTGGTTAAACCTAGCACAAAACTGACAACTAGCAACGTCGTGGTCAGGGCCTAGGCAAGGAATACAGTAAGAATAGAAGTCCTTATGAGGTATTTGCTTCCCACAAGAAATACAATTAACTTTTGCTGACATTGGTCTGGAGCAAGAAAAAAGTTTCCCCAACGGGGTACTTAGCTTTTTAGTGAAGACTTCGGATGTGAAATTCGAACATGAAAATCTCAAGAGTTGGCCGACCGGCACTTGCGAACTGCTTTTGCTTCGGGAACCGCGCGGCAAGAAAAACTGAAGAAAATTGTGTCGGCTGCATCTTTTGTACCCCTGGCACACTGACGTCAGGGAAGAGGTGACAGCAACTGATGCCGGACCTAGACTTTGGAATTCAGGCCGACTGAGGGTAACCTGCCAGCAGGATAACCCAATTCTAATGACTGCAACAGTGAAACACGAAGAACATCCCATTTGTCGTGGGTAATGGGCTCCCAGTTCTTGGCATAAAGAGCAACCCCCCCCCCCAAAAAAAAGTGGCAGTCAGTTGAGAAGCGCTTGGAAGTTTTAAAAAAAAGTCTCTGAGACAGTTTACCATAGGGGGGAGTTTTACTACTCCCAGATTTGGAAGTGGAGGCCCCCCCACTGCTTAGTCCTGTGCGTACACTGGGACTGAAGCCTGGGAGGTCTGCTAGATCTGGGTTTGGACTGAAGGTCTGGAAGAGGCAGAAAAGGACCAATTCTTAGAAGGCCAATGCCTACTAAATCTTGGAGGTCGTACTTGTAAAAAATCTTTTAACAGTTTGCATAGATTTAGCTTTTTCCTCCATCTTTTTAAGAACTTCTGCCTTGTTGCCAAACAAGTAGTCCTGGTTTAAGGGAGCATCCAGTAATTTCACTTTAACATGATCTGGCAAGGATTGCTCCCTTAAGCCAAGCATGCCTTCTAAGTACAGACCCAGTTACAGCAGCCCTGCAGGATGCCTCTAGTGAATCAAAACCACATTGCAAAGTATGTTTTACAACCTGTTCAGCTGAATGTAGCAAATGCTGTAAATCCTTATTTTCAGCACAATCAGGAATCAACAATTTTCAGTTTAAGCAATCCAATAATAGGCTGCTGATACTTTAATACAAAAAATTGGCAGTTTAAGGCCCTAATGGACAAAGTTGCAGAAGTGTATACCTTCTGACCCCATCTATCCAGCGCCCTGAAGTCTCTATCAGAGGGGGTAGGAATTTTGGCAGTAGTAGCTTTAATGTCCTTGGGTCCCTGTGAAATGGTCTCAGGATCTGCAGTACGATTTTTATAAAGGAACTTGAGAGAGTTGGGGACCATGCAATGTCTATCAGGTTTTCTGGGAGCAGGAGGTAGAGAGTCAGGGGCCAAGCTAGACTCCGATGAGGCATCAACAACAATGTCTAGTTCAGGAGGTATGGCTAAAGGCCTGTGCTGGGGCAGGAGTAAGAAATCCCTAAGCCTCTTTTTAGAATCAGAGAAACCCTGACTTTCCCAACGAAAATGCTCCCTGAGAGTATGCAAGGTTTCACAAAAAGAGAAACCCTCTGGGGGAGAAGCAGAGGGAATAGTCTCATCAGCATGAGAATGATCATAGGTAGATAAGGGTAAGTCCTGGTCATCAGAGGAAACAGAAAATTCAGAATCCTGGTCAGAAGTATCATAAGCAAACTCAGTACTAGGTCTCAGTGGGGAAGGCTGGCTTCCCCTGATTAAAGTAATAAAGTCTTCAGCCATTCTTATAATTTGTTTTTTAGGCATAGAGGCCTGACCATGCGGTCTGGGCATCAGTTTTCTAGGCATGGTTCGAGTTTTAAGCCTTGGAAGAAGATGGCTTTGGTTTAATAAGCAAGTCAGTAGGCCTGAATACACCCCCAGAAGCCGGTGCCTGCACAGCGGCTCTGGACCCATCCAAAGTAGAGACATCCGCAGGTTCCACAGTTTAAGCATCTCGTGGCATACCGGACTTTGAAAGGGTCTCAGTAAAGGCCTGCGAATCTGAAATAGCAGGTATCAGGGACTGAGAAAGCACCTCACTGAGTACCGGCGAACTGGTGACGGACTTAGAAGCATCGTCGGCAGCTTTGGACCTAGACGACCTGTCTCTGTCTATCTTTACATTTTTTCAGAATGTCGGCAGCTGGATGGCTTACCGAAGACATATCAGGATAACTGAACAGAGCACCAAAATATTTAGAAGCGAAAATATACAGACGACTGATAGTTCGCGGTTTAAATAAGGCACAAAACCAACAGTGAGTTGCATCATGGTCAGGGCCTAGGCAAGGAATACAGTACAAATGAAAATCTTTATGAGGTATTTGCTTTCCACAAGTAATGCAATTTACTTTTACTGACATCGGTTAAGAGCAAGAAAAAGTTTCCCCAACGGGGTACTTAGCTTTTAGTTGAAGACTTTGGTTCTGAAACTTGAAAATTTCAGGAGTCGGCCAACCGGCACTTGAGAACTGCTTCTGCTTCGGGCACCGCACAGCAAGAAAGACTGATGTCATGGCATCAGCTGCATGTTTTATACCCCTGACGTCACGGAAGAAAGGACAGCAACCGACGCAGGACCAAAGACTTTGTTAATCAGGCCGACTGAGGGCTACTGCAAGCAGATAATCCAAATGTGATGACTGCAACAGTGAAACACAAAGAACATCTAAATGCCGCCGGAGTTGGCGACTCATGAGTGGGTACGCCGTGAATCAGGCAAGTGAGTGTGGGAAGGCTGGGTGGGAAACTATACAGCAGCATATAGAAGAGAAGGACATCTAAGGTTATGGCAAGTTCTTACACAATACTATGTTCTTCTATTCATATGCTGTATTCATGACATCAGGGAGTGTGCAATAGCTCCTGTCCTATGGAAGGGGAGGCGGACCAGAAGCACTTTCCACAAACCCATGGAGGATGGCTCTGGCAAATCCTGCCCTGGCTCTAGAAACCAACTCCAGCTTGTAGTGCCTAGTGAAAGTTTGAACTCAGGACCATGTAGCTGCTTTGAGGACAGCAGCCATGTCTAATCCTTTAAGGAATGCCTCAGAGGACAACACTGCCCTGGTAGAGTGAGCCCTAACTGGGCCTGGGAGAGGCTTGCCATGAGTAGTGTAACAGCAGGAAACAGTTTTGGTTAGAAACTGGTTGCCCAGGGCTTTTGGGTGGTAAGAGACAGAGCCCATCAGATTTGCATAGGGATTTGGTTTTGGCCAGGTAATACCTGAGCTGTCTGTGAACGTCTAAGGAATGAAGTATCCTGTCTGCCTTGTTCTGTGGAGAGGGGAAAAAGGTTGGCAGATTTACAGCTTGATTTAAAGACATCTCATTGATCACTTCGGGCATGAAAGAGTGGTTAGTGCACAAGCATCTTCTATCCTTGTGGAAGACAGTGAAGGAGAGTCTGCCATAAGGGCATGGAGTCCTGAGACGACTCTGGCTGATGGGATGGCCACCAAGAGGATAGTCTTCCAGGTGCAGTGTTGGAGGAAGCAGTCATTGGCTGGATCGAAAGGTGGGAGCGTCAATTTCTTCAGGACCAACTTAATATCCTAAGGTGGGGGAATGGGTTTCCGTGGGGGACTGAGATGAAGTGCTCCTCTCAGAAAGAGTTTGACTTCTAACCTGGAAGCTAGAAGGGGTACTAAAGGCAGAGACGGCAGACAAATCTATTTTAATGGAGAAATAAGGTAATCCAGTCTTCATAAAGTCACACAGTTAAGACAAGACCACTGGAAGCTCTACTCGCAGTGGTTGCAGGTTATTTTTTAGACACCACAATGAAAATCTCTTCCATCCATTTTGTCAGGTAGGATTTTCTAGTGTTCGGTTTTCTGGCCTCCTGCAGAACCTGGATCATGTCCTCTGAATATAGGTGTCTGAAGGGAATCAGTGGCTTATCACCCACAGTGTGAGGTTCAGAGTGGACAGATGGGGGTGTCGGAATGTTCCCTTCTGTGTGAGTAGGTCCATTTGGTGGGTAACTTGTGGTGATTGCCCTTGGCTAGTCGAAATAGAAGAGGGAACCAGTGCTGCCTTGGCCAATAGGGAGTCACGAGTAAGATTTAAGGCTGTTCCTTCTGAATTTTCAGCAAGACTTTGTATGCAAGGGGAAGGGGGGATGCATAGGCATACATCCCCTTCTAGGAAATAGAGAGAGCATCCACCTTCCAAGCTTCTGGGTGATGTGCCCTGGAACAGAAGATCGGGTGCTGTCTGTTCATGGGGGAAGCAGAGAGATCCACATCTGGGATACCCCATCGATGGACCTGGTCCAGAAACACATCCTTGTTCAGCATCCATTCAGGAGACAGGGTCATGGTCCTGCTCAATGAATCTGCCATCACATTTTTTGCAGAAGGGGTATAAACTGGTTGGAGAAGGATCAGTTTCCAGACTGCGATTTCCCAAGCCTGCAGTACTAGTTTGCACAGGAGGTAGGAATTTGTCCCCCCCCCCCGCTTGTTGATGTACCACAGCACAGTGGTATTGTCTGTGTACCACCTCAGAGTGCCTGGTAGAAAGTGATCCTGGAATATTTATAAGGCCAGTATCAGAGCTCTCATTTCCTTGATACTGATGTGCTCCTTCTGTAGGATGTGGGTCCATGAGTTCCTCACCTTCCAGTTCCCTAGGGTTGCAAACCAGCCTGTGTCTGAGGCATCCGTGAAGAAATCCTGGTGGGAGGTATGGGCTGTAGGGGCAGGCCAGGATTCTTCTGAATCTGTGAGATCCACCATTTGAATTTCCTGGTAAAGCACAGCAGCATGGGAATCATGAATTCCAGTGGGTGCAAGTGTTTCCAGACTGAACATGGATACCACTGGATCTTCATGTGGAGCCTTGCCAGGGGATCCATGGGGGTAGCAGAGGCCATGAACCCTAGGATTCTAAGGAATTCCCTGGCTGAGATGGCTTTTAGAGGAAGAATTTCCACAAAATAAGATGAGAGTATCAGTGTCTTGTCTGGAGGTAGGCAAGCCATCATTTCCCTTGTTGTCAGAATCCAACACCAGGTCTTGGGAGGGTATCGGGGAGGATTTTCTTTGAGGTTTATGGTAAATCCTAGAGACCTCATAAGCAGGGAGATGGTGAAGCTTAGGTTGTAGGGCTGTGGAACTTGAGGGAGCCTGGATCAGGATGCTGTCTAAGGAAAAAGCTATATTCCCTTTATTCTGGTGAATGTAACGACTGGGGCCAAACACTGGTTCTCAAGGTACAAATTCAAAGCTGCTAGACGGCTTCTAAGGGTTTTGGGGACAAAGACCTGACAGATGCTACATGTGGTATGGTAGTGTTCTCTGCCTAGACAGAAGAGGCAGAGCTCATGAGAGTCCTTACATGGAATTTGCCTTCCACACCTACACCTGCCCTTCCTACCTGACATGAAACCCAAAGCAGAAGCAAGAAGAGATTAGAAAACCCCTATGTGGTGCTCATTTGAAGTCAGATGCAAAAAAAAAAAACGCTTCTTCCAATAAGCGACAACCGGCACTTGTCACTCAGGCGGCAGAAAAGTTCTGAGGTGGATGTGTGCTGACATCTGCTTTATACCAGACGTCCAATTTATAACAGACGCCAGAGAAGAGGCACAGGACATAGAGTGCACCCTAGCAGTAGCATTTAACTTAAGTGTAACGGCTGGACGTTCGACAGTTCGCAGGACAAACTCCCTGGTGTCATGAATGCATCAACATATGAATAGGACTTCTGTCTAGACAGTAAATATAACTACTATAACTAAACTTTAAATACATGTTAACCATCACATTTCTAACTATAGATGTACAATATATGTGATAACTATCACGTTTCTTACTATAGAAGTATTTAACTATGTATTGTAAAACTAGAGTACTCAACTAACAGTAAACTTTTTTTAAACAAGACCACCATATATAAAAACAAATTACAATGGTAATACTACCACCACCACAGTAATAAATCAAACAGGGAATTTCACCTCTTCAGCAGTATTCTGATTTCCTAAGCAAACTCCAGAACACAGCTACAAATTAGCCTGTGCTAGTGGTGCAGAGGAATACCTTCAGGAAGATTAGCACCATCCTAGGAGTGAATGATACTCAATCTGGACACATTTATCTGCTGACTTCCCTGGTGGAGAGTTGGTAAACACATATGCCTGCCTAGTGGCTGTCAGGCCAATCCTGCCAATCACAGCACCTTGCAAAAGTGAAGGGTGGAGCAGTGCTGATGACACTGCAAGACCCAGCCACAGGGTGTTAGTGAGTGGGCTGCAGATGAAACACAGAAGATACTCCTTGACTGCCGCACGACTCTGCCCCAGGTGCCTTAAATCTTCTAAATGCCTGGCTCATGTGCCACACTTAGCACAGAGGGAGGCCAAGTTGAGGTAAACAGACTCAGTGGCTGAGGACTGATCCTGGAAGTAGCTAAAGGTCGGTATGAGGAATCAAAAACAAAAATGTGCAAAAATACAGCTGTAAAATTAAGTTTTCAGCAGCACTTGTTCATTCACTAATAGCAGAGGCGAAAGACAGTCCTGGACAAAACAAAGACAGTTTGAAAAGATGGACTATCAAGGTTTTCCATTCAACATCCTCCATGAAATTTTTCCAGGCCATGCACACAATTATCCTCCTATCCTAGATCACTCACCTTGTAATCCCTTTGGCAATTCCATGGTTTTTACAAGTTCTTCTGCTATGTCAAAAGCATTTAAGCCACTCAGCTTCTTTTCCCAAAACAGCTTCAATTAAAAAGAAAATAAAATTAGTCTTTGAACCTTAAACATCTACTTTTATATTAAAATCAGGAGATTCTACAAATTTGCCTACAATTGCACCCCACCCACCAAGCATGGAAAACATGGACAAGGCATAAACATCTAAGTTGCTTTTTCCATTGCTGCTGTTGCAAAGTTTGTGTTCATCTCCTTAGAATTGATTCTCACATCTTAATACAAAACTTATACTCTATCACAAATCTGCTAAAAGATGAAAACCTCCAGTTATCCCAGCCAATCCTCAACAAATTAGTCAAACTTAGCATTCAATTTTGTGGATGTATTACTTCAGATACAGATTCAGTTGCCCCAGTTGTGGTAAATAAATTCCCAAGTTTGCCACATCTGTTGCACTCCGCTCAATAAATCTAATCAAATTGATCTTGCACATTCAAGAACAAGACCAAAAACAAACTTAGTCAGTGCTGCACTCTGACACTGGTTTCAAACCAAAATCCACTATAAGGGTGCATAGGACAGCATCAATAAAGTAAAAAATAATTTACATGTGGAGAAAAAAATAATTTTTTAATTGCAGATGACGTGTTGATTTACTTGACAAAAACCAAGCAGGATCTAAATATACTTTTCTTGAACCTGGAAATCTTTGCACTTTCACAAGACAATACTAATAAAGCCAACATTAGAGTCTTCTTTCGGCTGCTCCAGTTAGGGGTCGCCACAGCGGATCATCTGTTTCCATTTCTTCCTGTCCTCTGCATCCTACTCTGTCACACCAACCACCTGCATGTCCTCTTTCACCACATCCATAAACCTTATCTTAGGCCTTCCTTTTTTCCAATTACCTGGCAGCTTCATCCTTAGCATCTTTTTCCCAATATACTCTGCCATTCTTCCTCAGCACATGTCCAAACCAACGTAATCATGAGACTCTGGCTGTGTCTCTAAACCTTCCAACCTGGGGTGACCCTCTAATATATTTATTCCTAAATCCTGTCCACGCTCGTCACACCCAGTGCAAATCTTAACATCTTTAATTCTGCTATGTCTAGCTCTGACTCCTGCCTTTTTGTCAATGCCACTGTCTCCAATCCATATAACATAGCTGGTCTCACTACCCTCTTGTAAACCTTCCCTTTCACTCTTACTGGTACTAGTCTGTCACAAATCACTCCTGACACTTCTCCACCCACTCCATCCTGCATGTACTCTCTTCACCTCTCTTCCACACTCACCATTACTCTGAACTGTTGGATCCCACGTATTTAAACTCATTCACCTTTGCCACCTCTACTCCCTGCATTCTCACCATTCCTCTATCCTCCCTCTCATTCACACACATATATTCTGTATTAGTCCTGCTGACCTTCATTCCTTTTCTCTCTAGAGCATATCTCAACCTCTCCAGGGTCTCCTCCACCCGTTCCCTACTCTCACTACAGATCACAATGTCATCTGCAAACATCATAGTCCACGGGGACTCATGTCTGATCTCATCTGTCAACCTGTCCATCACCATTGCAACATTAGAGGGGAGACCACAAATTATGAACAAACAGGAAAAATGATAGGAAGTTTCCCATGTTGCACACAAAACTCAGATAAAATGTGAGCAAAAAAAAAAGTAGCTGATAACTTAGGAAGTAGAAAATGGTAGAATTAGACCTAGACCAGATAGTAGAAGTTTTAAACTACACGATGCCATTAAAATTGCATTCCAGTCTTCCCCAGCAGATACTCCAGCCCAGTTCCTGAAGTCAAATATGAAGACAGCTTTTAGTTGGCAGAGGGGAAAATAAGTTCTATAATTAGCATAACATTATGTCTCCATGATCTATCAAGATTCACTTCACTAACAAGCCTTGAAGGAACATGTTAAGACCCTCACAGGTTCAATAACTCCTCTCATAGCACACACACTCATCACCTCTCTCCCTCTCTTCAGAGTGTACCCCTTTTTCACAGTTACAATTAACACTTTTTATACATCATGGCACTCAGACTTTCACTCCTCCTGCACATGACCTCTATAAGGGGCATGAAGGTAGGCACTTTGAAGTAACTGAACATGGATCATCAATTTCTAACATTATAGCAAATATAGAATTAATATTTGCCATCATCCAAACTGGTCACTTCAACAACAGGACAGCCCCCCCCCCCCCACCCCCAAGCTTTTCCTCTTAGAAGGCATCAGGACTGAATACCATAAAGAATGGTAACCAAAATGGTTGACTTGGACACAGATCACATCCCAAGTTCAGTATCGTGAAGGTACACAGAGAAGTCCATGTCAATGGCTGCACAATCAAAAGGAACTCAGAGAAAAACAGGATTGTAGCCAAGTCCTATCAGACTGAACATTTGGTACATTTGACATGGCTATATTTTACTTATGGAAACAAAAGGTAAAATGTTCCGAAAGCAACCTGGACAAAATAACTCTGGACATGGATTTGTTTTGACTACAGCAAAGGAAAATAAAAGCTGATCACACTTTCAAATAGCCTTAGTTCTGAGGAGATACCATCTTGGTTTATGTTTTATGTCCAGACAATACAAGAAACTTTCCCTTCGGTTGGGAGATTAAAGTCATCACTGCTATCTTCGGGATGAAGGCAACATTAGTGCATACACATGTGACCCTTATGGAACACAAAGTAAAAATGTGGAATAAAACGTAACAGAACACTAAATGTTCTAATGAAGAACTGTTGCAGTAACCCAACCCGTTATGGGTTTTACTCCTACTACAACGGCCAGTTTCACAAAGCTTTAGGCACTTTACATATGCTTTCCCTGTCAAAATGGTTGTTGCATATAAAAGTCGGGTGAAGTGCAAAAAGATTCATAGCATTTTTTTTTTTTCTTTTGCATAGAAAGGAGGCAAGAGCCCTGAAAGCATGTGCTACAAAACAAAGAGCTATAACTGTACATGGAAGAGAGAAATTAGCCCCACTCAGAATCAGAGGAATAACAGCAGGTAAACAAGGCCCAGAGGAAGGGATGTCTATTGTAAATGTGCTCCATTAGAACATCTACTGTTATGGCAATCTTACTTACATAACTGTACTAAGTTCATATATGTGTATCACTATTACTGTAGCCTGTGCTACAAAGGTAGATTACCACAGATTAAATAGAAAAAACTGGAGGAGGCCAATACCCAAGACTTCAGAAACCCCTACAGTACGGTCTTACCAAAGCCTGTTCTGAACCAGGAAAAAGGAATCCACTTTGCAATGTTTCATAGGTTCATAGATTACAAGGCTAATGGCTTAAGATCCCTTACAAACCTAGCCAATATAATTTTACCCAATATTTGGCCCCTAGCGGCAAGAGGATGGCATGGATTTGTACCTATGTCTGGAGTATCTTACAGATTGCGCCTGTCCTTAAGGGGCAGAGGTCCTACCCCAGGCATGAATTTGCAATTCCCCATCCATGGATTCAAACTGTGTTTGAAGACAGCCAAAGAAGGGCTTTGATTAATGTGAATAGGAAGCTTGTTCCAAAGCAGGGGCAATTTGAGACATACATTGCTCCAGCATGTTTTGTTTGAATCACTCACTAGATTTAGATCGCTAGATCTTGTGACCCTCATGCTGTTTGACTTGTGGATGTGTAGCAGCTCCACAAGGGCTAGATTTGTGTCTAAAGTTAGTCATAGTTCATCCCTTAACAGTCTGTAGGAGACAGAGTAAGGGGATAGGGCTCAGTTTATCCACACAGGGCATGTTGTTTACACCCTGTATTTTATTTGTGAGAAAACTCGCAGGTCACTCCAGCTGCTGTATGTGCCTAGTCAAGTACATGCCAAATGGCACACTGCACTCAATTATTGGTCTGATGAGGGTTGAGTATAGCAGAAAATACAACTGTGTACACTTTCCATAAATGTAGATGTTGGAGTGTATTCACTGTTGCAGTCATCACATCATGGTTATCCCTGCCAGGGTAGCTCTCAGCCAGCCCGAATACCAGAGGCTTATTATTTCTGTGTCGGTTGCTGTCGCTTCAGGACTGACGTCAGTAGTATAAAGTAAGGCAGCTGACGCCATTACATCAGTTTTTCTTGCACTAACCTGTCAGGAGCCCCCGAGTGGGAGCCAGGTTCTGGTGGAAGAACCCCATCAGTAGAAAGTAAATACCAATATGTCCCTTTTAAGGAAACAGAAGAGGGGGATGGAGGGTGGGAAAAAGTACAGTTTTGTACCTACCATAAATGTAGATGTCCGAACTGGATAGCATCTGCAGTCATAACAACTGGGTTGTCCTGTCGTCAGGCTACCCTGCAGTCGGCCGGATTCCAAAGTCCGGGTCCGGCTTCAGCTGATGTCGCACTTCACCCGACGTCATCTCTGCTGGTCTCCGGGTATAAAGGCATCAGCCGACGCCATTTTCTTCAGTGTTTCTTGCCCCAGATGCCAGTTGCCCTTCCTGGAAGGCTAAATTTTGGATAAATGCCAATGTTTCCAAAAGGATAGAAGGCAAACTCAGAAAATAAGCATGTATGTACATATATACAAACAAATACACCATAAGAGACTCCCCCCACTAGCTAGCTATTAGGAGGGTAAATACCCTAGGAGTACCACAGAGGGCAAGGAGGGAGGGTAATCCTGACTGCAGATGCTATCCAGTTCGGACATCTACATTTATGGTAGGTACAAAACTGTACTATGTCCTTCATGGATGCATCTGCAGTCATAACAACTGGGTAGAATACCATAGCCAACTAAGGGAGGAGGAAAAATTTAGATTATGGTGTGGTTAGGATCCCTTGCAGCACAGCAGTGGCAAACCCTGCTCGGGATCTGGAGTACATTGGTAAGTTATAATGCTTGGCAAATGTATGCACGGAGGTCCAAGTAGCTGCCTCAATAATGTCCTTGGATGCCACACCTCGTAGGAAGGCTGTGGTAGTGGCTGTTGCCCTTGTAGAATGAGGCCTTATGTTCTGTGGAATTGGTTTTCCATGGAAGGAGTAACAGAACCGTATGCAATTTCCTATCCATTTGGAGATTGTCTGTTTGGAAATTGCTTTTCCTTCCCTTCCTGTTGCATAGGCTACAAAAAGCTGGTCAGTTTTTCTGCTACTTTTTGTTCTGTCCAGGTAGTGGCGTAACTGTCTATGTACATCCAAGGAATGCAGCATTCTTTCCCCTCTGTTTTATGGGTTGGGAAAGGTAGGTAGGTGGATTGCCTGGTTTAAAGACACTCTGGATATCACCTTAGGCATAAACGTAGGATTAGTCCTCATGGACACTATCTTGGTGGAAGATTAGGTAGGGCTGTACCGCCATTAGGGCCTGAAGTTCAGAGACCCTCCTTGCTGAGGTTATTGCCAGTAGGAAAGCAGTTTTCCACGATAGATGCTGTAGGTCCGCTGCAGCTGCTGGTTCAAAAGGTGCGAGTGTCAATTTTTCTAGCACAAAGTTCAAATCCCAAGCTGGCAATGGTGGTTTCCTTGGAGGTTTTACATTCTTGATTCCTCTGAGGAACTGCCTGAGTAAAGGATGTGAAAAGACAGGTGGATCAAAGCTGTATTTTGCTGAAATAGCTGATGCATGTATCTTAATGGAGGAATAGGACAGGCCTGTATGTAGAAGCTCTGCCAGATACTCCAGAATGTTAGCCATATCTATAATTGACACATCTTTTCCTCTTTCAGTGCTCCAAATGACAAACCTTTACCATTTTCCTGCATAGTTCCTTCTTGTTGAAGGTCTGCGGGCTTCAAGGATAATGTCTTTAACCCTTTGGGAAAGTTCTGGGTTAGTTGCTGCTATGTGATGTTCCACGCAGTCAGTTGCAACGTTTTTAGGTTTGGATGCATGATGCTGTAGTTGTTCTGAGTTAACAAAGGCATCAGGGGTATTGGCCACATGTTGTCCCGAGACATGCTCCTCAGTAATGGGTACCAGTGTTGTCTTGGCCAGTTTGGAGCTATCAGGGTTATCCTTGGACGTTCCTCCTTGATTTTTAGTAATACCTTGTGTATCAAGGGAAGAGGTGGAAATGCATATGCTGTTAGACCTTTCCAGCTGAAGGAGAGCGAATCCACTTTCCATGCAAGTGGGTGGAATGTCCTTGTGCAGAATTTTTTGAGTTGGTGATTGAGAGGGGAAGCGAATAGATCTATCTGTGATCTTCCCCATTTCTTGGAGATGGTCTTGAAGATGTCCGGGTGTAGCATCCATTCGTGGGCATCCGATGTGGTTCTGCTCAATATGTCTGCTAGAGTATTGTCCTTTCCCGGTACAAATATTGCCTGTAACTGGATGTTGTAGCTGAGTGCCAGGTTCCAAAGCTCCAAAGTCATTCTGCATAGGGGGTATGAATGAGTGCCTCCGTGCTTGTTGATGTACCTCATGACTGTGGTGTTGTCTGTCCTTATCATCAAATGGCCCTCTGAGAAATGGTCTGAAATTTTGGATTGCCAGTTTTACTGCCAGCATTTCTTTTAGGTTGATGTGCAGGTGGAGTTGATCCTGCGCCCACAATCCTTGTACGCATTTGTCCAGCATGTGAGCCCCCCATCCTAGGTCTGAGGCGTCTGTTGTGATGGTCTGGCTTGCTTGATAGCTGTGAAAGGGTAGGCCTGGGTTTGACTGGCATGCTTGTGCCCACCATAGGAACTCCTGTTTTAGGCATGGGATTAGTGGAATTTCTGCTTCTAGGCTGTGCCTGTGTTGGGACCATAAATTCCTTAGGTACCACTGTAGTTTTCTCATATGTAGTCTGGCATGTGGAACCAAGATTATGCATGATGCCATGTAACCCAAGGCCTGCAGGACTTTTCTTGCTGTTAACTTGTTCTGTTTTGTTAGAGCCAAGAAGTAAAGAGGGAGTTCTTTTTGTTTTTCTGCGGTTAGGAATGCCATTTGTTTTACAGTGTCCAATTCAGCCCAGGAATGTCCTTGTTTGGGATGGTATCAGCCTTGACTTTTGTAAATTGACTGTGTATCCCAGTGCTTGTAGCAAGTAAATGACCCTTTGTAAATCTGTTGTCAGCTTGCTTTTGTTGTCCCCTTGTAGCAGGCAGTCGTCCAGGTATGGATAAATTTGGATTCCCTGTAGTCTGCAGTGGCGATTACTGATGCCAGGCATTTTGTGAATACTCTGGGCAGTAGATAAGCCAAAGGGCAATGCTGAGAATTGATAATGCTCTGATCCTGCAAGAAATCTGAGGTATCTTCTGCAAATAGGTCGAATGGGGACGTGCAGGTATGCCTCCTTGAGATCTAGAGTTACCAGCCAACACTCCTTGCCCAGCATGGGAAGAAGTTGCTGTAGGGTCAGCATTTTGAATTTTGGGACAATGATGTATGTATTTAAGGTGGACAGGTCGAGAATAGGTCTCCAACTTTTTTCCTTTCTTGGAACTAGGAATAGTCTGGAGTAAAATCCTTTGCCTTGTTCTGTTATTGGCACTCTTTCCACAGCTCTCATCTTTGCTAATTGCATTATCTGCTGTAGAGCTTTTGTTTTTTGATTTGGAGGCAGGTTCGGCATTCCTCTTTGACTGGTAAAGTGTGAAAGTGGAACCGTAACCTTGGTCTATGGTTTGCAAAATCCACTTGTCTTTTGTGATGTAGTGCCAGTTTTTCGAAAATAAGGTTAATTTTCCGCCTAATGGAGCTGCTATTTGTTCCCTGGTAGGCGGATGTAGAGTTAAGTCACTGTGATTGTGCTGTTGTAGTGGTAGTGGCTGAGTCTGTGCCTCTGTTATTACCTTGCCACTGTCGCCCTCTGTAGGCACCTCCTCTGGATTGGTGTCTGCCTCTGGAACGCCTATTCTTGCCCCTTTGGGATCTTGTGGAGTCAGGAAAGGACCAATTTTGGCAGGCCAGTTCCTGCTAAACCTTGGGGCTGAACCTGCAAGAAATCTTTAACCGCTTGAACAGATTTTGCCTTTTCTTCCATTTTCTTCATTACCTGCTGGGCAGGTGTACCAAACAAACTGGTCTTATCCATAGGAGCATCTAATAACTTAGCTTTAACATGATCCGTAAGACTTGTTCCTTCAGCCATGCATGTCTTCTTATCACTGTGCCAGTCATGGCTGATCTAAATGAAGCCTCCAGTGCATCATAGCCACATTTTAAGGAATGGTTACTAACCTGTTGTATGTTATTTACCATTTCTAATACATATTTCTTATCTATAGAGTCATCAGAGGATAGTTTTTAGTTAACTGATCAAGCATAAACTCTTGGTATTGTATCATGTGAAACTGACAGTTTAAAGCTCTAGCTGAGAGAGTAGCTGAGGTATAAACTTTTCTGCCCCATCTGTCTAAAGACCTGGCTTCCCTTTCAGAAGGAATAGGGTTTTTTGCTGTGGTCGAGGCTACTGCCTTAGGCCCCTGGGATATAGTTTCGGGGTCTGCAAGTGGGGCCTTGTATAGGTGATGATGCGTGTCTGGTACCCTGTAAAATCTGTCTGGTTTGGCAGGGGCTGGAGGTAAGGAATCTGGTGCAGAGCAGACATCATTAAAGGCATCGTCCACAACAGAGAGGACAGGAGGTATAGCTAAGGGCCTGTGTTGTGGAAGGTGCAGAAAAGTCCTAAGTCTTTTTCTGGAATCTGAGAAATCCTGTTGCTGCCATTGGAATTGTTCTCGCATGGCATGTAAGGTTTCCCCAAATGAGAATTCTTCAGGTGGAGAAGCAGCTGGAATGGATTCTTCAGCATCTGAGTCTTCATAATTGGAGAAAGGAGCCTCTGGCTGGTCTGTAATATCTGAGTCATCCGCAGAATCATCAGAGGACACAGGCTCGGGGGGCTCTGCCCTAGGTCTCTTCTCTGGGGGCTGAGAGGCCCTGTCTGGGTGAGGTTGAGATCCCCTAATTATGGATATTAAATCTTCTGCCAGAGTAAGCATTTGTGAACTAGAAGTAGGCCTGGTTGAGGGGGGTTTAACAGGCACTGATTTAGTAGACTTGGCTGCTTTAGCCCTGGCAAAGGCCTTAATGGACATGGCTGCAGGAGGCCTAGCAGCACCACGTGCTGGGGTAGAGACATCCAAAGGGATGGTGTCTGATAATTCACTAGAAGCCACTGTAGTAGGTAAAATTTCAGAGGCCGATTCAAGTAAGGTAGCAGGAACCTCAGAAGTAGTCAAAGATTCAGCTGTGCTTTGATCAGTTTTCTCGGTTTCGGCCGAAACAGAGACACTCGCGGTTTGCTTCACCATGGTTTCGGCCGAAACCGTGGACCGCGAGTGTCGGTCTTTTTCTTTGCGTTTCTTAACAATTTGGGTAGTCGGAGGATCCGACGGCATAATGTACGCAAATTCTGAACCGAAAAACTGTTCAGCAAACTCCGACCGACGCCTAAGCGTTCGTCGGTTGAATGAACCACAGGCCGAAGAGGCTGCTACGTCGTGGTCTGGGCCTAAACAAGGCAAACAGTAAGAGTGGAAATCTTTATGAGGTATTTGTTTCCCACAAGTTAAACAGTTATTGACTTTTTCTGACATCGGCTGAGGCAAGAAAGAGTCCCCAACGGGGTACTTCGCTTTTTAGAAGTCTTCGAAGTAGTATTCGGTAGTAGAAATCTCTGGATCCGACCGACCGGCACTTGCGAACAGCTTCTGCTTCGGGCGCCACGCGGCAAGAAAGACTGAAGAAAATGGCGTCGGCTGATGCCTTTATACCCGGAGACCAGCAGAGATGACGTCGGGTGAAGTGCGACATCAGCCGAAGCCGGACCCGTACTTTGGAATCCGGCCGACTGCAGGGCTGCCTGACGACAGGACAACCCAGTTGTTATGACTGCAGATGCATCCATGAAGGACATCAGGACTGCAACAGTGAATACACTTGAACATCTACATTATGCTACGTGTACACAACTGTACTATGTTCTTCGTGCATCACTGCTGCAATCACATTTGGGTTGATCTCCAAAGCTGAGGAAATGGGTGGAGGCAGTCAAGGAAATTAAGGGCTGGCTAGGATGCCCTGCAAGACTGCAGAGGCAAAACCTGCCCTGGATTTGGAGAGGATAGGCAGGTGGTAATGTTTGGTAAAGGTGTGAACAGATGTCAGCCTCCAAGATGTCCCTGGTGGGGACTCCTCTGAGGAAAGCTGCACAGGTAGAGTGAGTCCTGACCCCCTTGGGGGGGAGGCTTTCCATGTTGTTTGTAGCAGAAATGGATGCAGTGTGCTAACCACTTGGAAATGGTTTGTTTGGAGATGGCTTTACCCTCTGCCCCTGCAGCAAAGCTAACCAGCAACTGATCAGACTTTCTGAAGTATTTAGTCTTGTCTAGGCAGAATCTGAGCTGTCTGTGCACATCTAGAGTGTGCAGGATCTTTCCCCCTTGTTCTGTGGGTTAGGAAAAAAGGTGGGCAAATGAACTGACTGGTTGAGAGCCACATTGGACACCACCTTGGGCATGAGGGATGGGTTAGTCCTAAGGGGATACCCTGCCAGCATGGAAGATGAAGGGTTCCACAGCCATGAGTGCTTGCAGTTTGGAGACCCTTCTGACTGAAATGATGGCCAGAAGGAAAGCAGTCTTCCAGGACAGAAATTTTAGCTCTGCTGAAGAGGCTGGCTCGAAGGAGGGCAGAGTGCACTTTTCCAACACAAAGTAAAGGTCCTAAGCTGGGGTTGGGTGCTCTTCTGGATGGCCTCAAGTTGCCAGCCCCTCTTAGTAACTGATCAAAGGGGGGAGGGAGAAAAGGGGCTGCTCGGTGGGAAAATGAGCAGAGACATGATTTTTTATACAGGAAAGAGAGGCGCCACTGTGTAGCAGGTAGGCTAAGTAATCCAGGATGGGAGGGAGGGCTGTACCGTATTGGCTCCCTTAACCTGAATCCAGGCGCAGAACCTTTTAAATTTGTCAGCATAAGACTTTCTAGTGCTAGGGCATCTGGCCTCACATATAACATCTAAAACTGGTTTACTGAGGTTGGCAGATTGATTGGGGGTTAGGGAATAAGCCAAGCTGCCAAACTGAGTGCCTGCAATTGGGGATGCATGAATTTCCCTTACCTCTGGGTCAGGAGGTCTGGAATTTGAGGAAGACGCCATGGTGGCAGTGGGGACAGGCTGCACAGCAAGGGGTACTAGTGCTGGTGAAGCCAGTCTGGAGCTATAAGAATTGTCCTTGGTTTTTCCTCCTTTATTTTGAGCAGTGCCCTGGGGATGCAAAGTAGTGGAGGAAAGGCATAGAAAGATAAATTGCCCCAGAGGAAGGACAGGGCATCCACTTTCCAAGCCATGCAGTAAATGCTCCCTGGTGCAGAACTTGCTTAGCTGATGGTTGTTGTGGGAGGTAAAGAGGGCGACCTTTGGGGTGCCCCATTTCTGAGTTATTAGGGTAAAGGTTCTTCTGTTGGGCTGCCACTCGTGTGGGTCCAGAATATTTCTGCTCAAGTGGTCTGCCAGAGAGCTGAGAGAACCTGCTAGGAATTGTACTAACAGGTGGAGTTGCATGGCAGAGGCTGTGTGCCAAAGGGTCATGACAAACCTGCATAAAGGGTAGGAGCGAGTCCCTTCCTGCTTGTTGATATACCACATCACAGTGGTTTGTCTGTTTTGATCAGGAGAGCCCCTGAGGAGAGAAGCCGCTTGAAAGCTATCAAGGCGTGCTCGACAGCTATCATCTCTTTTTGGTTGATGTGCAGACAGATTTGAGGTGGGTTCCATTGGCTCTTATGCACCTGCCGTCCAGATGTGCACCCAAGGCATAGTCTGATGCATCTGTGGTGAGGGTCTGGGCGGCAGGGGGTGGTGACAAAGGTAGTCTCTTGTTGTGGGAGCATGCTGTTGCCCACCAAAGAAAATCTTGTCCGAGGCAAGGTATTATAGGTATAAGAGTCTCCAGATCGAGTGTGTTGACATCAATGGCTTTTTAGATACCACTGAAGTTTCCTCATATGCAATCTGGCATATGGAATGAGTAGAATGCAAGATGCCATGAACCCAGTGCTTGCAGGATTTTTCTTGGAGATAGCTGGGGTCTGGCGGCTAGCTGAGAGAAATAGGCCGTCAGGAAAGTTTGCTTTTCGGGTTAAGGAGTGCCATCTGGGAAGCTGCGTCCAGGCTTGCTCCCAGGAATATAATCGTTTGGGTGGATGCCTGTTGGGATTTCTTTTCAGTGACTGTGCACCCTAGGGAGGTTAGTAGGGATTTTACAAAGGCCAGGTGCTTGAGCAGCTTTTTCTGGCTGTCTGCCTGAATTAGGCAGTCATCTAAGTATGGGTAAATCTGGATATTCCTTTGTCTGCAAAAAGCAATGGCCGGAGCCAGACATTTGTGAAAACTCTGGGAGCAGTAGATAAGCCAAAGGGAAGCGCAGAGAACTGAACTTGCTGACATCCTGCCGTGGAACGGGGATATTTCCTGCATGATTCCCCGATAGGAATGTGGAGGTAGGCCTCTTTTAGGTCTAGGGTGGCTAGCCAAATATCCTTGGAGAGCATGGGTAGCAACTGCTGGACAGTGAGCATTTTGAATTTTGGGATAACCAGGAAGGTGTTTAGAATGGATAGATCAATGATGGGGCAACCAGGTGCCCTCATTTCTGGGTACCAGAAAAAGTCTGGAGTAGAAACCTTGGCCTTTCTGTTCTGCAGGAACGTGCTCTACTGCCCTCAGAGAGAGGAGGAAAAGGACTTGCTTTTGCACCTCTACCCACTGGTTTGGTGGTAGATCTGGGAACCCTCCACCTATACTCTGTTGCATATTGTCTACTCAGAGGCGATCTCTGCTTAACATACAAGGCCATGTCAAACCCAGAGCTGTTGGACATGCTACTCTTAAAGAAATACCAATCCTTCAAAGCCACACACTCCAGGTATCTAAACCTCGTCATCACAATGAACAAAACATGCTGGAGGGATAGGTTCCTGACCAAGAGACTCCCCACACTCTGGAATAGACTGCCCATACATATAAAGCAGAGCGCCTCTTTTGGCCCTCTTCAAAAGGAACCTTGATGACTGGACGGGAGATGGGAAACTCACCCCAGGGATCACATTGGTCGCCCTGCTAGACAGGGGCCAGGGAAGTAAATACTATGGGAAGAAATAGCCAGGGGAATTGCTATGGCTAGGCTTGTACAGGCCCTAGGGCCAATAGCCTAATACCAACCTATGGAGTTGGAAGGGTGTAGAAAGAAAATTTGTATCCCTGGGACACAATGTTGAGAACCCAGCGGTGGTTGGTAATGGTGGCCTAGGTGCTTGCATGAAGACAGTTTTCCTCCTAGGGGAACTTGAAGGTGGGCAGAGGGGGGGGGTGTGGGGGAAGAGTCATTGAGTTCACACTATAACGGGGTGGCTTAGAACTCCATTTTTTTAAGTGGAGGTAGCCCATTGCTAAGATCTCTGCATTTCCTGTGGCTGCTGTCTGGGGGGGTCTGGGCTGAACTGGGTTGGTGGGAGCAGGAAAGGACCAGTGCTTGGTGGGACAATGCCAGCTGAACCTGGGTGGCTGGACCTGTAAGAAATACTTAACTGTCTGCATAGATTTTGCTTTTTCTTCAATATTTAAGACCTCTTCTACCTTAATGTCAAATAAGTGGTCTTTGTGCAAGGGGGCATTCAATAATTTAGATTTGACATGGTCTGGCAAGGACTGTTCCTTAAGCCATGCATGCCTTCCAAGGATAGATCCGGTGACTGCTGCCCTGCAAGAAGCTTCTAGGGGGTGAAAACCACAGTGCAAGGTGTGCTTAGTTACTTGACTTGCCAAATGCATTAACTCTCAACTCTTTAGATTCTGCACAAGCAGGATAATAAGACATTTTTTGTTTGAGGAGTTCCAGGGTATGTTGCTGAAATATTAGCATATGAAACTGACAACCGAGTGCTCTGATAGCATGAGCAGCTGAGATGTATACTTTTTTACCCCATCTGTCTAGGGCTCGGGAATCCCCATCTGAGAGGGTGGGATTCTTAGCAGAGGTTGCTTTAATCCCTTTAGGCCCTTGAGAAATTACTGCAGGGTCAGTAGTAGGATTTTTTAAAAAGAAATTTGTGAGAGTCAGAGACTCTGTAGTACCGGTCTGGTTTTCTGGGTGCAGGAGGGAGGGTATCTGGAGTCAAAAAGGATTCCAGGAAAAAATCCTGCACAACATCCAGGACTGGCGGGATGGCCAAGGGTCTGTGCTGTGGAAGATCTAACAATTCCCCGAGTCTCTTTAGACTTGAGATAGTCCAGACTTTCCCATTGTAAATGCTCCCTTAAGGTATGAACGGTTTCCCCAAAGGAAAAATCCTCTGGGGGAGGCTGAAGGAATGGAATGCATCAGAATCCTCATAAGCAGAGAGGAGTTCCATGCCTTCATACTCAGATGCATCAGAGTCAACGGACTCCTCTTCAGACAAAACTACAGGGGACAGATCTCTTCCTTTTGGAAGGGGTAAGCTTGGCTTGCCCTGATCAACATAAGGTCTTCCACCATTTTAAGCATTTGAGACTGAGGCAAGGAAGCAGGTGCCTGAGACTGGGTCGTCAGTTTCTTGGGCGTGGTTAGTACCCTGGACCTAAGAAAAGTACAGTTGTGTACCTACCATAAATGTAGGTGTTAGAGTGTATTCACTGTTGCAGTCATTACTCTTGGGTTATCCTGCTGGCAGGCTACCCTCAGTCGTCCAGAATTCCAAAGTTTAGGTCCGGCTTTGGTTGCTGTCGCCTCTCATCGGATGTCAGTGCGCCAGGGGTATAAAAGAGGCAGCTGATGCCATTTTCTTCAGTTTTTCTTGCCCCAGATGTCAGCTGCCCCAAATAGGTAGGCTGAAAAATATACCAATAAGAAATGCATGCACAAAAATAACATTTCCTTCATCTACAAGCAAATACACCAAAAAGGTTGTATGGGATAGAGAAGTGCAGATAAGTCCCAGCAAACAGAAGGGGGATGGTGGTTGGGTAACCTGGACTGCAACCGTGAATACACTAACATCTACATTTATGGTAAGTACACAACTGTACTATGTTAATAGTGTTTCACTGTTGCAGTCATTACTCTTGGGTAGAATCCCAAAGCTGAGGATGGGTGGCTGGGCTAAATAGGATTAGGAGAGGCTATGAGGCCCTGCAGAACTGTGGTGGCAAAGCCTGCTCTGGACTTAGAGTAGAGAGGCAAGTAGTAGTGATTTGTAAAGGTGTGCACTGAGCTCCAAGTTGCAGCCTCTAAGATTTCTTTGGTTGGTACTCCTCTGAGGAAGGCTGCTGCTCTGGTGGAATGAGGCCCAATGCCCTTAGGCACTGGTTTGCCATGTTGAAAATAGCAGAAACGGATGCAATGGCCTATCCATTTAGAAATAGTCTGTTTTGAGATAGCCTTTCCTTGTGATCCTGCAGCACATGAGACAAAGTTGCTCAGTCTTTCTGAAAGCTTTAGTTCTGTCCAAGTAGAAGCGCAACTGCCTGTGTATGTCCAAAGAATGCATAATTTTCTCACCGCTGTTTTGTGGATTTCGGTAAAAGGTAGGCAAGTGAATGGTTTGGTTGAGGGCCACACTGGACACCACCTTAGGTATAAATGTAAGGTTTGTCCTCAGAGAAACCCTGTCTGGATGAAATATGATGAAAGGTTCCACATCCATGAGTGCTTGTAACTCGGAGACTCGCCTTGCAGAGGTTATGGCAAGGAGCAGAGCTGTTTTCCAAGATAAGAATTTTATATCTGCTGTTTATGCTGGCTCGAAAAGAGGCAGCAAGTTTTTCCAAAACATAATTGAGGTCCCAGGCCGGAATTGGGGCTCACCTTGGAGGCATAAGTTTTCCAGCTGAATGATAGGGCATCCACTTTCATTGCTTGCTTGTGATAAATCCTTGTGCAAAATCTCTGCAATTGACAGTTGTGAGGGGAGGCAAATACATCCATGTCTGGGCATCCCCATTTCTTTAACATGCTGAAGACTTGTGGATCCAGTTTCCATTCTTGGGGATCCATGAGGTTTCTGCTTAGTCTGCCAGAGTATTTGTTTTTCCTGGCAGGAATTGTGCTTGCAGGTGAACTTGAAAAGCCAATGATGTGTCCCATAAGGTCATTGCTTGTCTGCAGAGGGGGTAGGAATGTTTACCTCCCTGCTTGTTTATGTACCACATGACCGTAGTGTTGTTCGTCTTTATCAGTAACTGTCCTGGATGAAGCAGGTCCTTGAAAGCTGTCAGGGGCATTTTGAACAGCTAGCATCTCTCTCTGATTGATGTGAAGATGCATCTGGTTTGCAGGCCATGTGCCCTGAATACATTTTCCTGCCAAATGGGCCCCCCAGGCATAATCTGATGCATCCGTTGTCAGTGTCTGTCTGGCTGTGGGTAAACTGAATGGCAGACCCTTGTTGTGGTGACAGGCTTCTGCCCACCATCGAAACTCCTGTTGTAGGCAGGGAATGAGTGCAATTACTGGCTCCAGGCTGTGGCAATGCTGAGTCTAAACACTTTTCAGATACCATTGCAGTTTCCTCATATGCAGTCTGGCATATGGAATTAGTAGAATGCAGGATGCCATGAAACCCAAGGCCTGCAGGACTTTCCTTGCAGATAAGTGGTTTTTTGTTGCCAATTTCTTGAAGTAGTCAGTTGTTTTTACTTGTCTGGCGTGAGATAAGCCATCCGGGGCAGTTGTATTTAAGCTTTACACAGGAATATTATCTCTTGAGAGGTCACTAGTTTTGATTTATTTTCGTTTACTGTGTACCCTAGGCCAATTAGTAATCTTTTTACAAACGCCAGATGCTTTAGAAGAGTGTCTGCTCTCTGCTTGAATTAGGCAGTCGTCCAAGTAGGGATATATTTGAATTCCTTTTTGTCTGCAAAACGCAATTACTGGTGCCAGGCATTTTGTGATGACCCTGGGTGCAGTAGATAAGCCAAAGGGCAGTGCAGAGAATTGGTAATGCATTGAGCCAGCTATGAATCTGAGGTATCTTCTGCAAGATTGTCTGATTGGGACATGCAGATATGCCTCTTTTAGGTCCAAAGTTGCAAGCCAAGCCCTCTTGCCCAGCATGGGCAGTAGCTTCTGTAGAGTCAACATCTTGAATTTTGGAACTTCCAGAAACGTATTTAGAATAGACAGGTCCAGAATTGGTCTCCAGGTTTTGTCCTTCCTGGAAACTAGGAAAAGTCTGGAGTAAAATCCTTGCCCCTGCTCTTGTTGTGGTACTTGCTGAATGGCCCTCATGTCGATGAGGGCTGTGATTTGCTTTTGTGCCTCTGCCCATTGATTGTGTGGCAGGTCTGGCATGCCATTTAATCTTGGTAGAGTGTGAAAATGGAACCTGTAGTCTTGGGACACTATGTTCAGGACCCATTTGTCTTGGGTAACCATTTGCCAATTTGATGAAAAAAGTGCTAGTTTTACCCCAAGAGGGCTGTCAAAAGAAAACTGCTTGGAACTGGTAGAGGAAAGTCACTGGGACTGTTTCCTGTAAGGTTGTGATTTGTCTTCTCTGCTTTTAGAGGTAGGAGCACCCCATTGTTTAGGCCTGTATGAGCCTTGGGGCTGAGATCTGCCTCTGGGACGCCTGCATCTGCCTCTTTGTAGTCTGAGACTGGAAAGGACCAATTTTTAGAAGGCCAGTTCTTGCTAAACCTGGGTGGCTGTACCTGTAAGAAATCCTGGACTGTCTGCATGAATTTTGCTTTATCCTCCATTTTTTTTTTTTTTTTTTTTTTTTTTTTAACACCTCCTCTGCTTTAGTACCAAAGTATCATGCTGTAATGGTGCATCTAATAATTTTGCTTTAACATGATCAGGCAGATTCTGTTCCTTTAACCAAGCATGCCTTCTAATAACAGAACCTGTAACAGCGGCCCTGCAAGAGGCCTCCAGTGAATCATAACCACATTGCAAAGTATGCTTTCCCACTTGTTCAGTTGCATGCAATAAATCCTGCAATTCCTTGTTCTCTGAACATTCAGTATTTGTCAACATTTTCTGTTTAAGTAGTGACATTAAATATTGCTGATATTTAAGCATATGAAACTGACAATTTAAAGCCCTTACAGCCAGAGTGGCAGAAGTGTAAACTTTTTTCCCCCATCTGCCTAAAGCCCTAGAATCCCTATCAGAGGGGACAGGGTTTTCTGCAGTGGAAGCTTTAACCCCCTTGGGACCCGGAGATACAGTTTCTGGGTCAGCAGCAGGGATTTTATATAGGAATTTGTGAGAATCCGGGACCCTGTAATATCTGTCTGGCTTAGCAGGTGCAGGAGGTAGAGAGTCAGGGGACAGACTCTGAAAATACATCTACAATGTCTAGAACAGGTGGAATAGCCAGGGGTCTGTGCTGGGGAAGAAGCAAAAAGTCTGAGCCTTTTCTTAGATTCGGAATAATCTTGGCTCTCCCAGTGGAAATGCTCCCTCATAGTATGCAGTGTTTCCCCAAAAGAATAGTCCTCAGAAGCAGAGGCTGAAGGAATGGATTCTTCAGCATCAGAATACTCATAGGGAAGCATGGAGTAATCCTGTTCAGAAGAGGAATCAGAGGAAATAGATGCCTGATCAGAAGAATCATACTCTGTCTCTTGCCTAGGCCTCTTATCAGGAGGGGGATGGGAGCCCCTGATCAAAGTAATTAGGTCTTCAGCCATTTTGAGCATCTGTTTTTTAGGCATGGAAGTCTGAGTAGGAGAATGCTGTACTTGTTTGTTTTTAGAGCCGCTTAAGTCTTTGAAGCTGAATATGGCTTAATATATATTTGCGTAGGTCTGAAGACACCCTCAGAAACAGATGCCTGCTCAGCGGCTCCGCACCCATCTGAGGGAGTGACTTCAGTGTGTCCAATACCTTGAGTTTCCAGAGGCCCAGTTGGCTCAACGTGGGAGTCGGTAGCAGCCTGTGGCTGAGGTAGCGGGCGCCAGGGGGCTGCCAAAGCACCTCATTGAGAAAGTACAGTTGTGTATACCTACCATAAATGTAGATGTTAGAGTGTCTTCACTGTTGCAGTCATAACTGTAGGGTACTCCTGCCGGCAGGCAGCCCGAGGTCGGCCAGAATATTAAAGTCTGGGTCCGGCATCGGCTGTATCAGCAAGTGCCCTGACATCAGAACGCATGGGTATAAAGCTGACAGCCGACGCCATCTTCTCCAGCCTTTCTTACCCCTGATGTCAGAAGCCCCCATAAAACCAAAAGGCGTCCCAAGGGAAACACAAATACACCAGAAAGGTAGTGGAAAAGGAAACAAAGTAAGCAAAAAGGAAACAAGAGGGGTCTGGAGGGAGGGAAACACCGACTGCAACAGTGAAGACACTCGAACATCTACATTTATGGTAGGTATACACAACTGTACTATGTTCTTCGTGTTTCACTGTTGCAGTCATAACTGTAGGGTAGAATCCCAAAGCTGAGAACACGGGAGGAGGTTATGAAGGAGCAGCTAGAAGACCCTGCAAAACAGCAGAGGCAAAGCCTGCCCTAGACTTAGAGTACAAAGGGAGGTTACAGTGCTTGGAAAAAGTATGCACAGAGCTCCAAGTGGCAGCCTCCAGAATGTCCTTAGTAGGAACTCCTCTGAGAAAGGCTTAAGTGGCAGCTGCTCTAGTAGAATGGGTCCTGACAGTACCTGGAATCTGTTTTCCATAAAGAGTAACAATATCTTATTCCATGAGCAATCCATTTGGAAATAGTTTGCTTAGAAATAGCTTTACCTAGAGAACTGGAAGCAAATGAGATAAGCAATTGATATGATTTTCTGAAATCTTTAGTTTTGTCAAGGTAAAAACGTAGTTGCCTGTGTACGTCCAATGAATGCAAAATCCTTCCCCCCTTATTTTGGGAAAAAGGTAGGAAGGTGAATAGTCTGATTTAGAGCCACTCTAGAAACTACCTTAGGCATAAAAGTAGGATTGGTCCTCAAGGAAACTCTGTCCTGATGGAAGATGAGGTATGGCTCCACGGCCATGAGGGCTTGCAACTCAGACACCCTTCTGGCAGAAGTCAAGGCCAACAAGACAGCTGTCTTCCAGGATAAGAACTTAATATCCGCAGAGGCAGCAGGCTCAAAAGGAGGCAAAGTAAGCATTTCCAAGACATAGTTGAGATCCCAAGGAGGGACAGGAGGAGATCTAGGAGGTCTTAAATTCTTAGCTCCTCTCAGAAATTGTCCAACCAGCTGGTGGGAAAAAATGGGAGGATCACAATTGAAATGAGCCGAAATAGCAGAAGCTTTTGAATTTTAATGGAAGAAAAGGAAAGACCTTTAATCAAAAGGTCTGAGAGATAAAGTAAAATAGAGGGAATATCAGGTAAAAAAAGATCAGAACCACGATCCTGCATCCAAATACAAAATCTTTTCCATTTAGAAGCATAAGATTTTCCTTGTACTAGGATGCCTAGCTTCCAAAAGAATATCCAAAACTTGTTTAGGAAGAAAAGGAATCAATTGCCTTTGATTAGCCAAGCTGCCAGGCAGAGAGTCCTGATTTGAGAGTGAAATACCTGACCCTAATGCTGGGACAGTAGAGAATGAGTCAGAGGAAGACTCCAAGGGGGTTCCAAGCAAAGGTGCAGTAGAGTTGGATACCAAAACTGATGAGGCCAATTTGGAGCTATCAAAATGATCAGTCTGGGTTTGTTCAGCGTTATCTTTAGCAATAGCCGAGGCAGGAGAGGAAGAGGAGGGAAGGCATATCCCGAAAGATTCCTCCAGCTGAAGGACAGGGCATCCACCTTCCAAGCTGTCTTGTGGAAGGACCTGGTGCAAAAGAGAGGCAACTGATGGTTGAGATGGGACGCAAACAGATCTATCTGAGGACAGCCCCAAACTGCAGTAATCTTGCTGAATAAGTTGGGGTCCAACATCCATTCGTGAGGATCCAAAATGTTTCTGCTTAGGCTGTCTGCTAAGAGATTCTGATTTCCTGGAATGAACTGTGCCTGAAGATCCAGATTCAAATTTAGGGCTGTGTCCCATAAAGTCATGGCAAGTCTGCAAAGGGGTTAAGAGTGAGAGCCCCCTTGCTTGTTTATGTACCACATGACTGTGGTGTTGTCTGTTCGAATTAGCAGAGGTCCTGGCTTCAAAAGAGTCTGGAAGGCTAGAAGAGCATTTTGGACTGCCAACATTTCTTTCAAGTTGATGTGCCATAGAAGGTGTTTGTTTGTCCAAGAGCCCTGCTGGCATTTGTCTAGAAAATGAGCTCCCCAAGCATAATCCGAGGCGTCCGTGGTTATGATCTGAGTAGGTTGAGGAAGACGAAAGGGCTTCCCTTCGTTCAAAACACATGCCCTGGACCACCAAAGGAATTCCTTCTGGAGGCAGGGAATCAGTGGAATCATTGTATCCAGACTGTGGCAATGCTGAGACCATACACTCTTTAGGTACCATTGATGTTTAATCATGTGAAGCCTCGCATTTGGAATCAACAGGATGCAAAGAGGCCATGTAGCCCAAAGCCTGCAGGAATTTCCTTGCAGTGAGCTGAGTCAAGGTTGCCAAGGTCTTGAAGATTGAAGCCAGCTGTAACTGTTTTTCTGGAGTAAGGAAGGCCATCTGTAAACTTGTGTCTAGAAGAGCTCCCAAAAAGATCATTCATTGAGAAGGAATCAAATGTAACTTTGTGTTCACAGAGAATCCCAGTAGTAGGAGAAGACGTTGAACAAAATGCAGGTGTTGAAGTAAAAGGTCTTTGCTGTCTGCCCGAATTAGACAGTCGTCCAGATAGGGGTAAATCTGAATCCCCTGAAGTCTGCAGTAAGCTACTACTGGAGCCAGGCATTTGGTAAAAACTCTGGGCACAGTAGATAAGCCAAATGGCAGTACAGAGAATTGAAAGTGTCTTGAGCCTGCCTTGAATCTGAGGTACTTTCTGCATTGTTGCCTTATGGGGACGTGTAAGTAAGCCTCTTTTAAGACCAATGTTACCATCCAAGCATCTTGTGAGAGCATTGGGAGAAGTTGAAGAGTAAGCATCTTGAATTTTGGAATTTCCAAAAAGGTGTTTAATATTGAGAGGTCCAGAATAGGTCTCCAGGAGTTTTGTTTTCTTAGGACCAGAAAAAGTCTTGAATAAAAACCTTTCCCCACCTCTAGAGGTGGAACAGGTTCTATGGCTCTTAAGGCTAATAAAGCGTCCACTTGATTTAAGGCCTCTGTCCATTGATGTTTTGGCAGATCTGGCTAGCCGGAAGGCCTTGGCAGAGTGTGAAAGTGGAATCTGTAGCCTTTCAAAATCACGTCTAACACCCATTTGTCCTGGGTAATGTGAGTCCAATTTAGGTAAAAGAGAGAAAGTTTTCCTCCGAGAGGGGCATCCAGGGAAGGAGGACCTGTAGCCCAACAGAGGGAGTCATTGGGTCTGCTTTCTTTGGGTTTGAGGTCTGTCTTCTCCCCTTCTAGGTGAAGCAGTCCACTGTCTAGATCTGTAAGAGGCCTGAGCCTGCGCCCGACCTCTGGAGTGTCTATATCTTCCCCTTTGAGGCCTGTCAGAAGTGGGAAAAGACCAATTTTTGGAGGGCCAATTTCTAGAAAATCTAGGAGGCTGTACTTGCAAAAAATCTTTCACAGTCTGCATAGACTTGGCTTTTTCTTCCATCTTTTTAATAACCTCCTCAGCCTTAGATCCAAATAAGACATCATGCTGAACAGGGGCATCTAGCAATTTAGCCTTAACTTGTTCAGGTAAATACTGCTCACGAAGCCAAGCATGTCTCCTGATATCCGTACCACAGGCAGCAGCCCTGCAGGAAGCCTCTAAGGCATCAAAAACCACAATGTAAACGGTTTGCTAACTTGTTCAGTTGCATGCAACACATCCTGTAATTCCTTGTCCTCAGCACATGCAGGAAAGGTAGAAAGCTTTTGTTTTAAGACAGATAAAAGAAACTGTTGATACTTAAACACGTGAAACTGGCAATTTAAAGCTCTAATAGAAAGGGTAGCTGAAGTATAAACCTTTTTGCCCCACCTGTCCAGGGCACGAGAATCCTTTTCAGAGGGGATAGGATTCTTAGAGGAGGCGGCCTTAGCAGCCTTGGAACCCTGCGAAATAGTTTCAGGATCAGCAGAAGGGTTCTTAAATAAGAATTGATGGGAATCAGGGACCCTGTAAAATCTATCAGGCTTAGGAGCAGGTAGCATGGAATCAGGATTCAAGTTAGCTTCAGAGAAGGCACCATCCACAACGTCAAGTACAGGAGGAACAGCTAAAGGCCTGTGTTGAGGGAGAAGAAGAAATTCCCTAAGTCTCTTTTTGGAAGCAGAATAATCCTAACCTTCCCAATGAAAATGCTCCCTCATCTCATGCAAGGTTTCCCCAAAAGAGAAATCTTCAGGGGGAGAGGCAGAGGGAACAGAATCCTCTGCATCCGAATCCTCATAAGGAGGAAAAGAAAAATCCTGATCAGAGGAAGAAACTGTAGATACAGAAGCCTTATCAGAGGAATCATAAGGGATATCCTGTCTAGGACTTTTCTCAGGAGGAGGGTGAGAGCCCCTAATCATAGTTAATAAATCCTCAGCCATCCGTAGTAATTGCTTCTGAGTCTTAGGAGCTGAATCCGAAGAAGCTTGAGCAGAAAGTATTTGACTTAGCCTTTGTCTTTGTGGAAATAGTAATATGTGAAGGCCCCCTCAGAAGCCGGTACCTGCATAGCAGTTCCGGACCCATCTGAAGGAGCGACGTCCGAAGGTCCAGCAGCAGACAAATTACTAGGCCTAGATGGCTCCCCATGGGAGTCCGTGTCGGCCATCGGTTCTGAAGTGGTGGACGACAGGTGCTGCAAAAGCGCCTCAATGACTACCGCCGAACCCGAAGCTGGCTCCGGCTGCAAAGTATCCTGTTTGGACCTCGGAGGCCTGTCCTTGTCTTTGCGTTTCTTCTGTATTCCGGTAGTCGGTAAAGTATCCGACTACATCCTATAATTAGTCTACCGAAGTAATTCAAGGCCCAATCGTACCTACGCTTGATAGTGCGAGAATTAAACCTGGCACAGAACCGACAGCAAGAAACGTCGTGGTCAGGGCCTAAGCAAGGTAGACAGTAAGAGTGGAAATCTTTGAGGTATTTGTTTTCCACACGATACACAATTATTAACTTTTTCTGACATCGGAGGAGCAAGAAAAAGGTTTCCCCAACGGGGTACTTAGCTTTGAGAAGAGAAGTAGAAAACTTCGGACAGACGACAATTACACCACGTTGTCTTGAAAAAGTACAGTTTTGTACCTACCATAAATGTAGATGTCCGATAGATATGCAACTGCAGTCATAACATGTGGGTTGTCCTGCCTCAGGCAGCCCTCGGTCGGCCGGATTCCAAAGTCTGGGTCAGACGTCGGCTGATGTCGCATTTCTCTCAGACGTCAGAGCGGCTGGAGTACATAAGCATCAGCCGACGCCATTTTCTTCAGTGTTTCTTGCCCCAGATGCCAGGTGCCCTCCAAGGAAGGCTGTAATCAAATTGGAAAACAAAAACAGGATTCCAAACAAATACATGAGCAATAAAACAAATACACCATAACAGATATCCCCAGCTAAGAGTAAGGGGGATAGGAGTGGACCCTAGGCATAGAGGGGTATGGAGGGAGGGAAAACCCGACTGCAGTTGCATGTCTATCGGACATCTACATTTATGGTAGGTACAAAACTGTACTATGTCCTTCAAGACTAACTGCAGTCATAACATGTGGGCAGAATACCATAGCTTAGCTGGGGGAGGAGGTATGCTCTAGGAAAGAGATGGTGTGGCAATCAAACCCTGCAGGACTGCCGAAGCAAAGCCTGCTCTGGATCTGGAATATAGAGGGAGATTGTAGCGTTTGGAGAATGTATGCACGGAGCTCCATGTAGCAGCTTCTAGAATGTCCTTTGTAGGCACGCCTCTTAAAAATGCTGTAGAGGTGGCTGTAGCTCTGGTGGAATGTGGTCTGACATAGGCTGGAACAGTCTTCCCATGAAAGGAATAACAGAATCTGATGCAATGCTCAATCCATTTAGAAATAGTCTGTTTTGAAATTGCTTTTCCTTGGACTGCAGGGGTGTAAGCTACAAAAAGCTGTTCAGACTTCCTACTGGCCTTGGTTCTGTCCAGGTAGTATCGAAGTTGTCTATGAATGTCCAAGGTATGCAAAAGTCTTTCCCCCTTATTCTCAGGATTGGGGAAGAAAGCAGGCAGATGAATGGCTTGATTTAGAGAAACCCTAGATACAACCTTTGGCATAAAAGTAGGGTTGGTCCTTAATGAAACCCTGTCTCTGGAAAATAATAAAGGGTGGTATTACCATTAGGGCCTGTAGCTCCGAAACCCTTCTTGCTGATGTAATTGCCAACAGGAAAGCTGTTTTCCATGAGAGAAATTGCAAGTCAACTGAAGCTGCTGGCTCAAAAGGAGGTAGAGTCAGTTTTTCTAAGACAAAATTGATGTCCCAGGCTGGCACTGGGGCCTTTCCTGGTGGCTTAATGTTCTTGATTCCCCTGAGGAATGGTATTAGGAAGGGGTGAGAGAAAACAGGAGGATCAGTGTTGTATCTAGCTGAAATAGCAGATGCATGTATCTTTATTGAAGAATAGGAGAGGCCGCTCTGTAACATATCTGCCAAATATTCCAAGATGAGTGGGATGTTCAGTAATGATGCATCATGTCCCTTGCTGGCATTCCAATTGCTGAATCTTTTCCACTTTGCTAAGTAAACCTTTCTGGTGGATGGTCTTCGAGCCTCTGTTAGTATCCGCTGAACTTCCTTGGAGAGAGATAAGCTGAAGTTATTTATGGGATCTCCCAGGCTGTTAGCTGCAGTGTCTGAAGGTTTGGATGCAGTGTTTCGAAATTGTGTTGAGTCAAAAGTAGAGGCCATTGAGGGAGGGCCCACCTCCTGGTGTGACATATGCTCCGTAGTAGTGGGTACCAGTGTTGTCTTGGCCAATCCGGAGCTATTATTATTCCCTTGGGCTTCTCTGCTTTGATCTTTAGTAATACTGAGGTCATCAGTGGCAGAGGTGGGAATGCACAGATTGCTAGGGAGTTCCAGTTGAATGAAAGGGCATCTATTTTCCAAGCCTTTGGATGGTATGTCCTTGTGCAAAATGTTGGTAGAAGATGATTGAGGTGAGAGGCAAATAGGTCCACTTCTGGCTTGCCCCATGTCAAAGTGAGTTGTCTGAAAGCCTTGGGATGTAACCTCCACTCGTGTGGATCTGTGAAATTCCTGCTTAGGCTGTCCGCCAACACTGTCTTTTCCTGGAACAAACTGAGATTGTAACTGGATGTTTAGACTCAATGATTTCTCCCAAAGCTGCATTGTCAGTCTGCAAAGGGGGTAAGAGTGGGTGCCCCCCTGCTTGTTTATGTACCACATCACAGTGGTGTTGTCTGTCCGTATCATTAAATGGCCTTGCTGGAGTTGGTGTTGAAAAGCCTCGATAGCATGCATTACTGCCAGCATTTCCTTTTGGTTTATATGCAGATGCGTTTCCTTTGGAGACCATTGTCCTTGTATACACCTGCCTTCCATGTGCACCCCCCCATCCAAGGTCTGAGGCATCTGTAGTCATGGTCTGTGTCATCTGTGTTTTTTTGAATGACATACCTGTGTTTTCCTGGCTCACCGAGGCCCACCATAGGAATTCCTTTTGTAGGCATGGAATGAGTGGTATGATCGTCTCCAAGTTGTTGCCGTGTTGAGACCAAATGCTTTTTAGGTACCATTGAAGCTTTCTCATGTGTAGTTTTGCTAATGGAACCAGTAGAATGCAGGATGCCATGTAACCCAGGGCCTGTAGGAATCTCCTTGCAGTCATCTGGGTGAGTTTTGCTAAACCTTTGAAGTATTGAGTTAACTTCTCTTGTTTGTCTTCTGTCAGGTAAGCCATCTGAGAGGCTGTGTCTAGTTTGGCGCCTAAGAAGATTATTTGCTGGGATGGCTGCAGTCTTGACTTTTGGAAGTTGACTGTGTATCCCAGAGCTTGAAGTAATCGTATGACATAATCCAGGTTTTTTGTCAACATCAATTTGTCGTCCGCTTGAATGAGGCAGTCGTCCAGGTACGGGTAAATTTGTATACCCTGGAGCCTGCAATGAGCAATTACTGAAGCCAGGCATTTTGTAAATACTCTGGGCAGTAGATAAGCCAAATGGCAATGCTGAGAATTGATAATGCTCTGGCCCTGCAAGAAATCTGAGGTATCTTCTGCAGCTGTGTCTGATAGGGACATGCAGGTATGCCTCCTTGAGGTCCAGAGTAATCAGCCACGACTCCTTGCCCAGCATGGGAAGGAGTTGCTATAGAGTCAGCATTTTGAACTTTGGTACTATGAGAAAGGTGTTTAATGCGGACAAGTCCAGTATTGGTCTCCATTGAGCTTCTTTTCTTGGAACAAGGAACAGTCTTGAGTAAAACCCCTGTTCTTGTTGTGGAACTCTTTCTATTGCTTTCATTCGAGTCAGCAGAGTGATTTGCTTGATAGCCTCTGCCCTTTGATGTTGTGGTAGATTTGGCATGCCTTGTTTTCTTGGTAAGGTATGAAAATGAAACCTGTACCCTCGGTCTATAATGTCCAAAATCCATTTGTCCTTTGTCAGTCTGTGCCAGTTTACTGCAAACTGGGATAATTTCCCGCCCAAGGGAGCTTCTAGTTGTTCCCTGGTAGGCGGTAGTAGAGGAAAGTCATTGAGTTTGTGGTTGTTGGGCAGGTGAAACCCCTGCGTCACTTCTTTGGTTTCCTGGCTGCCATTGTCATCCCCTGTAAGGGCCTCTGTATTGGCCTCTTCCTCGTCCACGTCTGTTCTTACCCCTTTGAAACTTTTCTGGATTAGGAAAGGACCAGTTTTTTGAAGGCCAATTCCTACTGAATCTGGGGGGTTGAACCTGGAGGAAATCCTTCACAGTCTGAACTGATTTTGCTTTTTCTTCGATGGTCTTTAACACATCCTTAGCATTTGCACCAAAAGGCTTGTTCTTTTCCAAAGGTGCATCCAGAAGTTTTGCTTTTACATGATCTGGTAGAGGTTGATCTTTTAACCAAGCATGTCTACGCATCACTGCCCCTGTCATAGCTGCCCTACATGAAGCTTCCAGTGCATCATATCCACACTGCAGGAAGTGATTGTTTACTTGCTGAGTGTTATGTACAGCTTCCTGCAAAGTCTTCCTGTCTAAAGGATCAGGAGAAGCTAATGTTTTTTGTAAATCTTCTAAGAGAAAATCCTGATATTGGAACATGTGAAAAAGGCAATTTAAAGCTCTCATAGATAAAGTAGTGGATGTGTAAACCTTTTTACCCCATCTCTCTAATGACCTTGCTTCCCTGTTGGAGGGCAAAGGATTTTTTGAGGTGGAGGCTGAAACTCCTTTAGGCCCCTGTGAAATAGTTTCCAAATCAGCAGTATGGGCCCTGAATAAATGGGAATGAGTTTCTGGGACCCTGTAATACCTGTCTGGCTTGGCTGGAGCAGGAGGGAGAGAATCAGGGGTAGCGCTAGAATCAGAATACAAATCATCCAGAACATCAAGTACAGGAGGAATAGCTAAGGGCCTGTGCTGAGACTTCTTAAGGAAAGTCCTAAGGCGTTTCCTAGAATCAGAATATTCCTGACCCTGCCACTTGAAATGTTCCCTCATGGTGTGCAGAACTTCCCCAAAAGAAAGATCCTCAGGAGGGGAGGCCGAAGGTATGGAATCTTCTGCATCCGAGTCCTCATAGGTCTGGAAAAGCTCTTCCTGGCTATCAGAGTGGACAGAGCCCTCAGAGTCTTCATCTGAAGGAAAAGCGTCAGAGGGGTCAACCCGGGGCCTTTTATCAGGAGGAGGCTGGGATGCTCTCTCAGGATGGGCCTGTGAACCTCTGATCATGGAAATTAAATCAGCAGCCATGGACATAATTTGTGTCTCCGGAGTAGGCTGAGGTAAGGATCTGGAAGCAATATGCTTTGTTTTGCTGGCTGCCTTAGCCCTAGTGTAGGCCTTAATAGACATGGCCATAGGAGGCCTGGCAGCTCCACGTGCAGGAGTGACCTTGTCTACAGCAATGGTCTCTGGCATTTCCTCGGTTTCGGTATCCGGAGGAAAGTCTATAATTGGCGGAGTAATGTCTGGAATCGGAGTCGTCGGTAATGCGGTGTCATCGGTTCGGAGAGGTGTAGAGACAGTCTCAGGGGGAACCGGAGCACTCACGCTAGGTTTTGGCGTGGAGTCGGTGGTAGACGCGGGCAGAGGATTTCGGTCCCGGTCTTTTCACTTTTTGGGAGTTTGCGATGTCGGAAGATCCGACGGCATGGTGTAAGCAAATTTATCGCCGAAAAAATCTTCAGCGAACTCCGCCCGGCGCCTGAGTGCGCTTGTTGAAGCGAGCACAGGTTACACAGGCCGAGACGTCGTGGTCTGGGCCCAGGCAAGGGAGGCAGTAAGAGTGGAAATCCTTATGAGGTATTTGTTTACCACAAAAAAGACAGTTAACTTTTTCAGTAATTTCTGACATCAGCTGAGGCAAGAAAAGGTCCCCAACGGGGTACTTAGCTTTTTTGATGACTTCGGTATCGTAGAATACAGGAGCTGACCGACTGGCACTTACGAACCGCTTCTGCTTCGGGCACCGCGCGGCAAGAAAGACTGAAGAAAATGGCGTCGGCTGATGCTTATGTACTCCAGCCGCTCTGACGGAGAGAAATGCGACATCAGCCGACGTCGGACCCAGACTTTGGAATCCGGCCGACCGAGGGCTGCCTGAGGCAAGACAACCCACATGTTATGACTGCAGTTGCATTCTTGAAGGACATCGCCAACCAACAACTAGCGAACTGCTTTGCACGGCACGGCAAGAAAGACTGGAGAAGATGGCTTCGGCTGTCAGCTTTATACCCATGCGTTCTGACGTCAGGGTACTTGCTGATACAGCCGACGCCGGACCCAGACTTTGATATTCTGTCCAACCTCAGGCTGCCTGCCGGCAGGAGTACCCTACAGTTATGACTGCAACAGTTAAACACGAAGAACATCCAGCGACTGGCCTAGTAGAAGCTTAGTCGGTTTTGGACCTCTGATACCCATCCTTGTCCTTGCATTTTTTGTAAATTCTGGTTGTCGGCCGTTCCGACGGCATTATATAATTAAATCTTCGGCCAAAGTAATGAAATGCAAAACCGAACTGACGCTTTATAGTGCGTTGGTTAAATCTAGCACAACACCGACAGCTAGCAACGTTGTGATCAGGGTCAAGGCAAGGAATACAGCAAGAGTGAAAATCCTTATGAGGTATTTGCTTCCCAAAAGAAATACAATTAACTTTTTCTGACATCGGTCTGGAGCAAGAAAACATTTCCCCAATGAGGTACTTAGCTTTAAATGAAGGCTTTGGTTCTGAAATTCGGATTTGAAAATCTCAGGAGTCTGCCAACCGGTACTTGCGAACTGCTTTTGCTTCGGGCACCGCGCGGCAAGAAAGACTGAAGAAAATGGCGTTGGCGGCATCTTTTATACCCCTGGCGCACTGACGTCATGGAAGAGGCGACAGCAACTGACGCCGGACCTAGACTTTGGAATTTTGGCCGACTGAGGGTAGCCTGCCAGCAGGATAACCCAAGAGTAATGACTGCAACAGTGAAACACGATGAACATAGTTTGTTTTCAAAAGAACAGTAGTCGCGAAAGACGTCAGTTTGTGTCGAGAATTGGTAGTGTGAAGGACTTCCTCAGAACCCGGTGCCTGCTAAGCGGCTCCAGGCCCATCCAAGGTAGACTACTGCAGGTTCCATAGTCGAAGAGCTTTGTGGTATACCAGATTCCGAAAGGGTCTCTGTAGTGGCCTTGTGAATCCACAGAAGCAAGTATAAGGGGCTGCAAAAGTGCCTGAGGACTGGAGAACTGACTAGCTTAACGGGAGCGTCATTGGCAGGTTTGGACCTGTGCGGTCTTTCTTTACTTTTTTGGGAAGATCTGCTGTCAGATGGCTTACCAAAGCCATATCGGAGGTGAGGACTAAGCAAAAATATCTAGCTACAATAAGGGTCCGATTACTGATAGTTCTGGTGTTGAACAAAGCACAGAAGCGACAGCGGGGGACGTTGTGGTCTGAGCCTAAGCAAGTGACGCAGTAAGAATGAAAGTCTTTGTGTGGTATTTGCTTTTGGCAGGCGAGACAATTAACTTTTTCTGACATCGGTTAGTGCAAGAAAAAAGGATCCCCCAATGGGTACTTCGCTTCAGAAGACTTCAGTTTCAATTCCTTAGACGAAACTCCGGTAGCAGCTGACCGGCACTCATGCGAACTGCTTCGGGCTCCATGGCAAGAAAGACTGATGTAATGGCGTCAGCTGCCTTACTTTATACGACTGACTAACTGATATCAGTCCTGAAACGACAGCAACCAATGCAGAAATACTAAGCCTCTGGTATTCGAGCCGGCTGAGGGCTACCTTGGCAGGGGATAACCTGCAACAGTGAAACACGAAGAACATCTATAATTTCCTTGGTTCTGGGTGCCATACCATTCCTTATAAAAGCTGTGTTACATAGGACTTCCTGACCATTATGGACACATGGCAGTCAAAGTTCAGGCTACTATCTGTGTACCTAGATCTCTCACCTCTAAGTCTACTCTTATGGGTATTTTATTGATGCAATTTGCAGGGGTATTGGACTTCCCAAAGGGTATGACTATGCATTTTTTCGCATTTAGTTTTAGGCCATGGTTCTGGCACCGATCATTTGTCTGATCAAGACCCTACTGAAGGGTATCTACGCCACTGGGGATTCAATGATTACCCCCCAGCTTGCAGTCATCTGCAAACTTTGTCATCCAGATGCCTTCCACATTAGCCTTGACTTCAGTGAAGTACATTACAAACAGTAGTCGCCCCAGCATTGAACCCTGAGGTACACCTCCAGTAACAGCCTCTTGCTGGATCTGGATTCTCTCACTTTAGCCCTCGTGTCCTGAGAGCCAACTGGCTATCCATCTGGTGACGTAGGAATTTATGCCCAGTTTTGAGAGTAATTATGTGTTGTAAAGTATGTACACAGGACCAAGTTGCTGCCTCTAGAATACTTGGGTACACTCCTTCCCAGAAAGCCACTAAAGAATCCAAAGTTCCTGTTGAATGAGCTGCAGCCTTGCCTGGAAGTGGCTGACTGAGGTGAGAATAAACACGTAAAAGCATGAGACAACCACCTAGAAGTAGTCAACTTTGATACTGGTCGTCTTTTACTGTTATCTTACTATGAAACAAGTCTAGGTAGTACATCTAAGAGAAGAATCCTCTCTGAAGAGTTCCTTGGTTCAGGAAATAAAACAGAGATTAATAGTCCATTTAAAGTAAATAAGATGACTTATGGCATTAATGACAGGCTTTGTTCTCAAGAATACCTACTGTCTGCGAAAAAAGAGGTTGAGTTGGCTCATCTTAAGTGCTTGGACTCTAACACTTGCTTAACAGATGTCAGAGCAAAGTACAGTTGTGTATACTTAACATAAATGTAGATGTTACAGTGTATTCACTGTTGCAGTCATTACATTTGGGTAATCTGCTGGCAGGATGCCCTCAAGTCGGCCTGATTAACAAAGTCTTGGGTCCTGCGTTGGTTGCTGTCCCTTCTTCCATGACGTCAGGTCGTTAGGGGTATAAAACATGTAGCCGCCATTACATCAGTTTTTCTTGCCCCAGATGTCAGGTGCCCCCCTAATGGGGGAGAAAAACACAAAGATATACCTACAACCAAAAGCAAATACACCAAAAAGGCTTTTAATCATAGTAAAGGAAAGGAAAGGTAGAGTCAGAAAAAAGTAGGGTGCTGCAGGAAGGGTAACCAGGACTGAAACAGTGAATACACTCTAACATCTACATTTATGATAAATGTACACAACTGTACTATGTTCTTTGAGTTTCACTGCTGCAGTCATTACATTTGGGTAGATTCCCAAAGCTATGGTTGGGAGCAGGAGTTTATACAGCATTAGGGCCAGCTATAAGCCCCTGCAAGACAGCAGTGGCAAAGCCAGCTCTGGATTTAGAGAAATTTGGTAAATGATCGTGCTTGGTGAAAGTATGTACAGAACTCCAGGTAGCAGCTTCTAAGATTATCCCTGGTAGGAAAGTACAGTTTTGTACCTACCATAAATGTAGATGTCCGAGAGGTATGCATCTGCAGTCCTAACATATGGGTTGTCCTGCCTTAGGCAGCCCTTCGGTCAGCCGGATTCCAAAGTCTGGGTCTGGCCTCGGCTGATGTCGCACTTCACCCGACGTCATAGCTGCTGTCAATTGGGTATAAAGGCATCAGCCGACGCCATTTTCCTCTGTTTCTTGCCCCAGATGCCAGGTGCCCTCTAGGAAGGCTAAATTTGGATAAATGCAAATGATTCCAAACAGTAGAGAGCAAACAAAAATAAACATGTATATACATATATACAAACAAATACACCATAATAGATTCCCCCAGCTAGCTACAAGATGGGCAAATACCCTAGGAGTACCACAGAGGGGAAGGAGGGTGGGTAATCCTGACTGCAGATGCATACCTCTCGGACATCTACATTTATGGTAGGTACAAAACTGTACTATGTCCTTCAAGGATGCATCTGCAGTCCTAACATATGGGTAGAATACCATAGCCAAACTGGGGGAGGAGGCACTAAGATGATTATGGTGTAGCTAAGATCCCTTGCAAAACAGCAGTGGCAAAACCTGCTCGGGATCTGGAGTATAAAGGTAGATTATAATGCTTGGCAAATGTATGCACGGAGCTCCAAGTTGCAGCCTCTAAAATGTCTTTGGTAGCCACTCCTCGTAAGAAAGCTGTAGTAGTGGCTGTAGCCCTTGTGGAGTGAGGTCTGATGTTTTCTGGAGTTGTCTTTCAATGAAAAGAGTAACAAAATCTAATGCAATTTCCTAACCATTTTGAGATTATCTGTTTTGAAATTGCTTTTCCTTCCATTCCTGTTGCATATGCTACCAGAAGCTGGTCAGTTTTTCTATTGTTCTTGGTTCTGTCCAGATAGTAGCGCAATTGCCTGTGCACATCCAAGGTATGTAGTAGTCTTTCCCCCCTGTTCTGTGGGTTGGGGAAGAATGTTGGTAGGTGGATTGCTTGGTTCAATTATACCCTGGAGACCACCTTTGGCATAAAAGTAGGGTTCGTTCTCAAGGACACTATCCTGATGGAAGATAAGGAAGGGCTGTACTGCCATTAATGCCTGTAATTCAGAAACCCTTCTTGCTGAAGTGATTGCAAGCAGGAAAGCAGTTTTCCAAGATAAGAACTGTAATTCTGCTGTTGCTGCTGGTTCAAAAGGGGGAAGTGTTAACTTTTCTAGCACAAAGTTAAGGTCCCATGTAGGCAAAGGTGGCTTCCTTGGAGGCTTTACATTTTTAATTCCTCTCAGAAACTGCCTGAGTAGAGGATGAGAGAAGACTGGTGGATCCATGTTGTATTCTGCTGAAATTGCTGATGCATGAATCTTAATGGAGGAATAAGACAGGCCATTGTGGAAGAGCTCCGCTAAATATTCCAGGATGTTAGCTATGTTTGCTAATGATACATTTTCTCCTTTTGCTGCACTCCAAATGAGGTATTTTTTCCATTTGGCTGAATAAGTTTTCCTTGTGGAGGGTCTGCGAGCCTCCAGGATAATGTCTTTAACCCTCTGAGATAAATCTGGGTTATTTTGTTTTATGTAATATTCCAAGCAGCTAGCTGCAGTGTTTTCAAGTTTGGATGCAGGATCTTGTAGTTGTTCTGTGTTAGCAGTAAAGGAACTAGAGATAGAGGCCATGCGTGTGCCCGAGACATACTCCTCAGTAGCGGGTACCAATGCTGCCTCGGCCAGTCTGGAGCTATCAGGATGATCCTTGGGTGGTGTTCTTTGATCTTCAGTAACACTTTGTGCATCAAAGGAAGAGGTGGGAATGCATATGCTGTCAGGTTTTCCCAACTGAAGGATAGGGAGTCCACTTTCCAAGCAAGTGGGTGGTATGTCCTTGTGCAGAATTTCCTCAATTGGTGGTTGTGTGGGGATGCGAACAGGTCTATTTCTGGTATCCCCCATTTCTTTGTAATGGATTTGAAGATGTCTGGATGCAGCATCCATTCGTGGGCATCCGTGGTAGTTCTGCTTAAGGTGTCTGCTAGTATATTTTCTTTTCCTGGCACAAATATGGCCTGGAGCTGAATGTTGAGGTTCAGGGCCACATTCCACAGGTCCATTGCCATCCGGCATACAGGATATGAGTGTGTGCCTCCCTGTTTGTTGATATACCACATGACTGTGGTGTTGTCCGTCCTTATCAGCAAATGACCCTGTTGAAGAAACGGTCTGAATTGCCTGTTTCACTGCCAGCATCTCTTTTTGATTTATGTGTAGGTTCAGCTGGTCTTGTGTCCATAGGCCTTGTATACACTTGTCCGCCATGTGTGCCCCCCAACCGAGGTCTGAGGCGTCCGTGGTGATAGTCTGGCTTGGGTGAGGGCTGTGGAAAGGCAGTCCTCTGTTCAACTGACAGGCCTGAGCCCACCACAGGAATTCTTGCTTCAGGCATGGAATTATTGGAATTTGGGTTTCTAGGCTGTGCTTGTGCTTAGACCATAAATTCCTTAGGCACCATTGCAACTTCCTCATATGTAGTCTGGCATGTGGAATTAATATTATGCAGGATGCCATGTAACCCAGGGCTTGCAGGACTTTCCTTGCTGTAAGCTGGTTCTGCGTTGTTAATGACGTGAAATAGAGTGGTAGTTGCTTTTGCTTTTCTGCTGTGAGAAATGCCATTTGATTTGATGTGTCCAGTTCTGCACCCAAGAATGTTATCCTTTGGGATGGTACCAGCCTTGACTTTATGTTGACTGTGTATCCCAAGGCTTGCAGTAGGTGAATAACCTTTTCCAAATCTTTTCTTAATTTGATCTTGTTGTCCGCTTGTATCAGGCAGTCGTCCAGGTATGGATAAATTTGAATTCCCTGAAGCCTGCAATGAGCAATTACTGATGCCAGGCATTTCGTGAATACTCTGGGTGCAGTAGATAAGCCAAAGGGCAATGCTGAGAATTGATAATGCTCTGATCCTGCAAGAAATCTGAGGTATCTTCTGCAATCTGGTCGTATAGGGACGTGCAGGTATGCCTCCTTGAGATCTAGAGTCACCAGCCAAGACTCCTTGCCCAGCATGGGAAGAAGTTGCTGTAGGGTCAGCATTTTGAATTTTGGAACAATGAGATATGTGTTCAGAGCGGACAGGTCGAGAATAGGTCTCCATTGGTTTTCTTTTCTTGGTACCAGGAAAAGCCTGGAGTAAAATCCTTGTCCTTGTTCCATAGACGGTACCTTTTCTATAGCTGTCATCCTTAGTAAGTGGTTGATTTGTCCTAGAGCGTTTGTTTTTTGGTTTGGTGGTAGGTTTGGCATTCCTCTCTTTCTTGGTAGAGTATGGAAGTGAAACCTGTAGCCTTTGTCTATTGTCTGTAAAATCCATTTGTCTCCTGTAATGTAATGCCAGTTTACTGAAAATAAGGCTAGCTTTCCGCCTAAGGGTGCTTGCAGTTGTTCCCTGGTAGGCGGTATCAGAGCCAAGTCACTGACTGTCCTGTGGAAGTGGTAGTAGCTGGATCTGTGGCAGTACTTCTCTGGTTGTTAGGCTGCCACTGACGTCCCCTGTAGGCACCTCTGGATTGACCTCTGCCTCTCTGTGCTCTGGAGGTGTCTGGAAAGGACCAATTCTTCGAAGGCCAATTTCTACTAAACCTCGGATGCTGGACCTGTAGGAAATCCTTGACTTTGGACAGATTTTGCTTTTTCTTCCACCTTCTTTAACACTTGCTGTGCAGGGGAGCCAAACAAACTTTGTTTCTCCATGGGAGCATCTAGGAGCTTTGACTTTACATGGTCTGGTAAGGATTGCTCTTTTAACCATGCATGCCTTCTGATCACTGTACCAGTCATAGCTGATCTAAAGGAAGCCTCCAGTGCATCATAGCCGCATTTTAAGTAATGATTACTGACCTGCTGAGTGTTATGCAACAAATCCTGAAGGGACTTACGGTCTATAGGTTCAGGAGAGGACAATTTTTTATTTAGCTGATCTAACAAAAATTCCTGATACTGAATCATGTGGAATTGACAGTTTAAGGCCCTAGCCGAAAGTAGCAGAAGTATAAACTTTTTTACCCCATCTCTCTAATGCTCTAGATTCTCTTTCAGAGGGGAGGGGATTTTTGGCAGAGGCAGCTGCTGCAGCTTTGGGGCCCTGTGAAATAGTTTCAGGATCTGCAATAGGAGCCTTATACAAATGATAGTGTGTGTCCGGGACCCTGTAGTATCTGTCGGGCTTAGCAGGGGCCGTGGGAAGAGAGTCAGGGGCAGTACAAGCATCATTAAATGCATCATCCACAACTGTTAGTACTGGAGGAATGGCTAAAGGCCTATGCTGTGGTAAATGTAAAAAGGTCCTTAGCCTTTTCCTTGAATCTGAAAAATCCTGGCCCTGCCATTGAAAATGCTCTCATAGCATGCAAGGTTTCCCCAAAAGAAAATTCCTCAGGAGGAGAGGCAGAAGGAATGGAGTCTTCTGCATCAGAGTCCTCATATGGAGAATAAGGCCCTTCTGGAGGATTTGAGTTTTCTGAATCATCCAAGGAATAATCTGTTGAAACTGGCTCAGGGGGCTCTGCTCTAGGCCTCTTCTCTGGAGTAGGATGAGAGGCCCTGTCAGGGTGAGGTTGGGATCCCCTGATCAAAGAAATGAGATCCTCTGCCAGGCTGAGCATTTGGGAACTAGAGGTAGGCCTGTGTGAGGGGGTTTTAGCAGGCAAGGCCTTAGAAGATTTAGCTGCTTTAGCCCTAGAAAAAGCCTTGATAGACATAGATGCAGGGGGCCTAGCAGCTCCACGTGCAGGAGTAGATATGTCTAAAGGAATCGTATCTGATAAATCCTGAGAACCTGCAACAGCAGGTGGAATTTCAGTAGCAGATTCAGCCATGCTGTGTGAGGCCTCGGTTGTAGGAGGCATGCTTTCGGCCGAAGGAAGAACCGAGGACTCTGTTTCAGCCGAAAGAGACACTCGCAGTTGGCTTAACCGCGGTTTCGGCCAAAACCACGGACCGTGAGTGTCGGTCCTTTTCCTTACGCTTTTTAGCTAATTGTGAAGTCGGAGTCTCCGACGGCATGTAAGCAAAAGCGGGGCCGAAAAACTCCTCTGCAAACTCCGACCGACGTCTAAGTGTCAGTCAGTTGAAGGAAGCACAGGCTAGACAAGCTGCTACGTCGTGGTCTGGGCCTAAGCAAGGAAGGCAGTAAGAGTGGAAATCCTTATGAGGTATTTGTTTCCCACAAGTTAAACAGTTATTTACTTTTTCTGACATCGGCTGAGGCAAGAAAGAGTCCCCAACGGGGTACTTGGCTTTTTAGAAGTCTTCGGTAGTAGTAATCTCTGGTTCTGACCGACCAGCACTTGCGAACAGCTTCTGCTTCGGGCACCGCACGGCAAGAAAGACTGGGGAAAATGGCGTCGGCTGATGCCTTTATACCCAACTGACAGCAGCCATGACGTCGGGTGAAGTGCGACATCAGCCGAGGCCAGACCCAGACTTTGGAATCCGGCCGACCGAAGGGCTGCCTGAGGCAGGACAACCCATATGTTAGGACTGCAGATGCATCCTTGAAGGACATCACCTCTGAGAAAGGCTGCAGAAGTAGATGCAGCCCTGGTGGAGTGAGGTCTGATCCCCTGGGGGATAGGTTTTCCATGGTGCTTATAGCAGAAATGCTAAATAAGGCTTATCCATTTAGAAAAGGTTTTGCAATAGCCTTCCCCTCTGCCCTGCAGCAAATGCTACCAGCAATTGTTCAGGTTTTCTTCTAGATTTAGTCCTGTCCAAGTAGAATCTTAGTTGTCTGTGCACATCCAAGGAATGCAGAATCCGTTCCCCTTTGTTCTGTGGATTGTGGAAGAAGATTGGCAAATGAATGGACTGATTAAGAGCCACACTGGAAACCACCTTGGGCATGAAGGATGGATTGGTCCTGAGAGATACCCTGTCCGCATGAAAGATGATGAAAGGCTCCACTGCCATAAGGGCCTGTAATTCATATATCCTTCTAGCTGAAGTGATTACTAAAAGGAAGGCTGTTTTCCAAGAAAGAAATTTTAAGTCTGCAGTAGCAGCTAGCTCGAAAGGAGGTAGAGTGAGTTTCTCCAAAACAAAGTTAAGGTCCCAGGCAGATGTAGGAACTCTCCTGGGTGGGCTCAAGATTTTTGCCCCTCTGAGATACTGCTCGAGCAGAGGATGAGAGAAGAGAGGTGGTTCTGTGTTATAGTGAGCTGAAAAAGCTGAGGCGTGGATTTTAATGGAGGAAAAGGACAGGCCCCTTGTGAAGCATCTCAGTTAAGTATTGCAAAATCTGAGGTAAATTGGGTGCTGCTGTGCTCATCCTTAAAGATTGGTTCCAGGCACAGAATCTTTTCCATTTTTCAGCATAAGAATTTCTAGTACTAGGTCTCCTCGCCTCCAAAATAACATCTATCACAGGTTTGCTGAGGGATAAGGGTGAATTTAAGTGATTAGCCAGGCTGTAAGGTTCAATGATGGAAGATGAGGGTGCAGAATTTGGTTCTCCTGCCGAGACAGCAGGGAAAGGGTCTGAGGCAGGTGCCATGGAGATATTTGCAACACTGCGCAGGAGGGGGTACCAGTGCTGGCGCGGCCAGTCTGGAGCAATCAAAATCATCCTTGGTTTGTCCTGTTTGACATTTAGTAGAACAATGGAGGGCAGAGGCAGAGTGGGAAAGGCATAGACTGATTTTCCAGCTTAAGGACAGAGCATCCACTTTCCAGGCTTGTTTGTGGGGAGTCCTTGTGCAAAACTTGTCCAACTGGTAGTTTTGGGGGGAGGCAAATAGATCTATGTCTGGGCTCCCCCATTCGCTTGTCAACATGTTGAAAATCCGTGGTTCCAGTTTCCACTCGTGTGGGTCCATGAGGTTTCTGCTTAGACAGTCTGCCAGTGTATTCAGTTTTCCTGGCAGGAATTGAGCTTGTAGATGCACTTGGTAGTTCAAGGCTGTGTTCCACAATGCCAAGGCTAGTCTGTAGAGGGGGTAGGAATGTGCACCCCCCTGTTTATGTACCAAATTACCGTGGTGTTGTCGGTCTTTACCATTAGTTATCCTGGAAGAATGTAGTCCCTGAAGGCTGTCAGAGCATTCTGTACAGCTAAAATTTCTTTTTGATTGATATGCAGGTGCATTTGATTTGGGTTCCAGTTGCCCTGAATGCACTTCCCTGCCAAATGAGCCCCCATGCATAGTCTGATGTATCTACAGTTGGGGTTTGGGCGGCAGTGGGTAGTGTGAATGGTAGTCCCTTGTTTTGGTGGCAGGCTTCTGCCCACCACAGGAACTCTAGGCGTAGGCACGGTCTGATAGGAATCATTGCTTCCAAGCTGTGACAATGTTGACTCCATAGACTTTTTAGATACCACTGTAGTTTCCTCATATGCAGTCTTGCTTATGGAATTAAAAGAACGCAGGAGGCCACAAACCCAAAGGCTTGCAGTATTTGTCTTGCAAACAGCAGGGTTTTTGTGGCCACTTGTTTGAAGTAAGTTACCAAATGAAATTTCTCCTCTGGCATGAGGAAAGCCATCTGGGCAGCTGTATTCAAGCTTGCACCCAGGAATGTAATCTGTTGACAGGGTACCAGTTGTGATTTCTTTTCGTTTATGGTGTACCCCAAACAAGTTAGAACCCTTTTTACAAACACCATATGATTTAGAAGTATGCCCTGGTTTTCTGCCTGAATTAGACAAGCGTCCAGGTATGGGTATATTTGAATATTTCTTTGCCTGCAAAATGCAATAACTGGAGCCAGGCACTTGGTGAATACCCTGGGTGCAGTACACAAGCCAAAGGGCAGTGCAGAGAACTGATCATGCAAATAGCCCGCTTTGAAGCGTAGGTATCTTCTGCAAGATTCCCTGATTGGGATGTGCAGGTATGCTTCTTTTAAATCCAGAGTTGTCAACCAGACATCTTTGCCTAGCATAGAAGTAACTGAAGAGTCAGCATCTTGAATTTTGGAATCTCCAGGAAGGTGTTTAGAGTAGACAGGTCCAGGATTGCACGCCATGATTTGTCTTTTCTGGGTACCAGAAAAAGCCTGGAATAGAAATCTTGCCTCTTTTCCTCTTCTGGAACCAGTTGAATTGCCCCCATGCTCAAGAAGGAAAATACCCATTTTTAGCCTCTGCCCACTGATTTGGGGGCAGGTCTGGCCCCCCACTTGGTGTTGGCAACATGTGGAAATGAAATATGTATTCCTGGGACACTATTTAAAACTCATATGTCCTGGGTTAGGAGTTCCCAGTTCTTTACGCGAAGAGCAATCTTCCCCCCCAAAGGGGTGGTTTAAAGACAAGTGCTTGGTAATTTTTAAAGGAAGTCATTGAGATTGTTTAATACAGGGGGGTGTCTTATTTCCAGATTTGGAAGTGGAGGGCCCCCACTGCTTGGTTCTGAGAGTCCCCTGGGACTGGAACCTGGGGCTTTTGCTGTGCCTGGGTTTGGCCTGAGAAGACCTGGAAGGGACCGGAAAGGACCAATTCTTAGTAGGCCAGTGCCTACTAAATCTAGGAGGTTGCACTTGTAAAAAATCTTTAACAGTTTGCATAGATTTAGCTTTATCTTCCTTTAAGAACTTCTTCAGCCTTGCTGCCAAACAGGCGGTCCTGATTTAAAGGAGCATCCAACAATTTAGCTTTAACATGATTAGGTAAAGATTGTTCCTTAAGCAAAGCATGCCTTCTAAGCACGGACCCAGTAACAGCAGCCCTGCAAAAGGCCTCTAAAGAATCAAAGCCACATTGCAAAGTATGCTTTCCAACTTGTTCAGCAGAATGCATTAAGTCCTGTAAATCTTTACTTTCCACACAGTCAGGAATCAACAATTAACTGTTTAAGCAGTCCAATAACAAGTTGCTGATATTTTAACATATGAAATTGGCAATTTAAAGCTCTGATTGCTAAGGTTGCAGAAGTATAAACCTTTTTACCACATCTATCCAGCGCCCTGGAGTCTCTCTATCAGAAGGGGCAGGATTTTTAGCAGTAGAAGCCTTAATGTCCTTGTGTCCCTGAGAAACTGTCTCTGGATCTGCAGCAAAATTTTTGAAAAGGAACTTGTGGGACTCAGGAACCCTGTAGTATCTGTCGGGTTTACTAGGAGCAGGAGGCAGTCAATCAGGGGTCAAACTGGATTCCGAGAAAACATCAACAATGTCTAGTACAGGAGGTATAGCCAAAGGCCTATGCTGAGGTAGAAAGAAATCCCTAAGCCTCTTTTGTATCAGAAAATTCCTGGCTTTCCTAGTGAAAATGCTCCCTTAATTGGAAAGGTTCACCCAGACTCTGCTACTTCGCTGTGAGGGAAAGGTTGGCTTGCTTTTTATTTGTTGTATTTTGTATTGGTTTATTGCCTTTTTATATTTTGTGTGCTGTGATTTGTTTTCTTTACCTTGTGTTTTGCTTGTGTTCTGCTTTTAACTGCATATTAAAACTTCAAAAGACACCACAGCTCTGTTTCTTGTAAGTCAGGCAGAAATAACACTGTCTTTCAAGCTGCCTGCCTCTTATGTTAATTTGACCATATAACTAATTTCCTCACTGCTTTCACTGGCTTGTGTGAGTAAGCACAAAATTATAATTTTGTGAAATCACTCCCCTTCAACTATTCTATTCTATTCCATAGCACCGGAATACAAAAGTGATCACACCCTTTCAACCTATCTTGCCGTTTTAAAAATCGTGACTCTCCACTAAAACTTAACTTTTTAGACAGATAAGTTACCTACTTTCACATCTAACTTCTCTAGTGCACACTGCAGTGTTTAGGATAAACACTTTTTTCCATCTTACCTTTTAAGCATCCCTGTGACTAGCACTTGCTCTAATACCTGCTGGAAAGCACTAGGAAGCTTTAAACTGATACAAGCACTAGACTCTCCTTATTAATAAGGAGAAAATAATCATAGGCACTAAACCGCCTATGAGAAGTACCTTGCAAAGGTAAGGGAAAACAGCTCCTGTACACCAAACCAGGTATGCCCAAGGGTCAGCTTCCGTTTATTTCTCCTGTCCACTTGGGAATCTGGGCATACTGGGGCAATGCAGCAATTGCCTCATGTACACAGACAACCCTCTCCTCCTACCACCCAACACTACAACCTGTGAGAGATGCACTTACATAGCCAAACTGGAAGCAACGCTCTCTCCATCCAAGATAGTGCTAGACAATCAAGAAAAGAAGGTTAACACCCGCACTTCATCTCAAGCAACACAGCCCCCTTCTAAACTCACACCAACACCCACACATAGTAACACTAAATCCACATATGCGGAGGCCCTTAACTGTAACCTGCCCAAGCAACAAGGACCGCCGAAGCTGAAACTCAAACACCAATCACAACCAAAGTGTCACATAGCTCACAACACCAGTGTGCCACCCAGCAACAGATCCTAAGGCAAGACAACATACCTAACACTTTAGTCATAGGTGACTATGGTCAGGCACACTGACACACCAGGCTGAAAAAGGAGAAAATTAAAGTGAGCTGCTTGTTGGGTGCCAGGATCTACCACATAAGTTATGCACTCAAGTCACTCCACAATAAGTACAAATATGACTGTCACTGTCCATGTTGGAGTGAATTACTTGAGACGTACCTCCCTGGACTACATGAAGAGACATGGAAGAGCTCTCGGATCATGTGGCCCAGGCAGGTATGACCCTAGCCCTGAGTAGCATCCTGCCTTCACCCAGAATGATACCACAATACAAGGACAAAATGATTGACTTCAACACTTGGCTAAGCTTCTGGAGTCAAAGGGGATCCAGTATCTGTCTGCCTGGGACGACATGATTGACAGGCCACGATGCTTTGCCAGAGAAGGTCTGCACCCATCACCCCTGGGAATAAGGTTATTGGTGAAGGCTCTTACCACCCCTGCAGAGCCTTTTTTAGGTAAAGTTCAAAAGACAAAACCACCAACCTAACAGGTACAAGCATGCAAAATCTGAAGGTAATGCTACTCGATGCTAGAAGTCTAAACCTACAAATGCACTCGCAAGGCACTCCTAAAACTGGAAAACATTGATATCTGTGTAGTAACTGAGACCTGGTTCAAGGCTCCAGAGAGCACCCCTGCAATACCAGGCTACAACTCTTACCACACCTTTCGGCTACCAAACCAGAATCGAAACACTAAAGGTGGAGTTGCCCATATTCACACCACCAGGTTAGTTGCCCAACACAATGCATCTGAAATTCTCCAGGTGCAACTAACACTAAGCAAGACTGCAATCCAAATTGTAGCTTGCTACAGATCCCCCACCATGGCCCAAGATTCTCACTACACTTTTCTAAACATACTGGAAAATATTAATATACAACCAAACACCGTAATACTGGGTGATTTCAACTAGCCTGCCATTAACTGGGAAAACTGCTCGTGCACCAACACCTTTGCCCAATGGTTCTTGGAATTCATAAATTCCAATGCCCTGGATCAACTAATCCACAGTTCCAACCAGGGGCTCCAGTATCCTAGACCTAGTCATTACCAACATGGGAAATAGATGCTCCACACCTATGGTCAACCCCCTCGTTGGTCAGGTCAGACCATAAGCTAATCACCCTTAACATCCACATCCCAATCCCACCCCCCAATAAGGAAACCTCCATAAAAAACTTCTCCAAGACCAACTTCATGTTACTCAAGTCAGAAGTTACAAACTCCATGACACCCATGCAGACGGGAACTGAAAGTTCTGACTGCTGAGTCCTACAACTAAGGCACTGTACGAGCACATCCACTCATGCATGAATCGTGCCGTCCCAAATAGAACCAAAATGCTCTCTTCCAAAAAAAGGAAGCCAAGCTGGTGGTCCCCTGCCATAAACACACTTTACAACAAAAGGAAAAAACTGTTGCAGAAAAGAGGAAAATCCCAAGATGCAAAAAACTCCCTTACCAGCCTCAGTAAGAGGCTGAGATCCCTCAAAATCCTCCAAAGCTAGTTACGAAAATAACATTGCCAAAGATTCCAAAGACAACCATAAGGCATTCTAAAACTATGTCAAGAATCTAAACGGCAATGCAGAGATCTGCTCTGAGCTGCAACAGAATGACATGAAATATGCTGATCCCAAGGATATTGCCAATATCCTGGCAGATCAATTCAGTGCCAACTTCACACCCCTCTCACCCCCTAAATGGGCCATCTCAACACTGGAAGATTGCCAAATTCCGGTAATAACGGCCACAGAGGTAAAAAATGCACTCTCCAAAGCTAAGAATACAGCATCCATGGGACCAGATGACATCCCGGGCTGTGTACTACATGAACTACAAAATTAACTGGCACCTCACACAAGTGTCATGTTTAATCATACCCTCACCTCAGGCTTCATGCCCACTGAGTGGCGCACAGCTACATTTATCCCACTCCACAAGGGGGATCCACCTTGGATCCTGGGAACTACCGACCCATCAATCTGACGAGCCTGATCTGCAAAGGCCATGGAACGTATTATCATGGAACTTATAAACAAAGACAATGGCAACCTTAAAATATTGGACACCACCCAGTTTGGGTTCATGAAGGGCCGATCTCGTCTCCTGAACCTTATTGACTTCTACGAATCAGTCTCCAGAGCCGTGGACGAGGGTAAGGCAGTCCACACAGCCTATCTGGACCTCGCCAAGGCCTTTGACACCATCCCCCACTCTGGAATCATACATAAACTTACTAAGCTGGGAATGAATCCCTACGTCACTCAATGGGCTGCCAACTGGCTTACTGACAGCACTCACACTGTAAAAATAGCTGACTCCAAATCCAGCCCCAGAAAAGTGACAAGTGGAGTACCTCAGGGTTCAGTCCTGGGACCTCTCTTGTTTGGCATCTACTTCTCTAAAGTACAAGCCAACACTAAAGGACTCTGGCTAACAAAGTTCGCAGATGACTGCAAACTGGGAGCCATTATTGAATCCCCAAATGATGTGGATACTCAACAAAAGGGCCTTACAGAAACTGATGCTTGGTGCCAGAGCCACGGGCTCAAGCTCAATGCTAAGAAATGTATAGTTATCCCCTCTGGGGAAAAAAACATGTTCCCGTGAATTATCACATAGGTGGCAGTACACTAAACACCAAAAGTGTGATGAGAGACTTGGGGACAGAGGTGGACAGTGGTCTCACCTTGAATAACCACATCACCACAACAGTCAGGAAATCCTTCTGTGTGGCACACCTCATCACTAAGGGCTTTTTATCCAGAAAAAAGGAGGTCATTGTCCCACTGTACTCATCACTCATTAGACCCATTATAGAATACAACGCCCCATTTGGTATGTACCTCTCAAGACATATACAGAACTGGAAAGGCTGCAGAAATACCTCACTAAAAGAATCACAGGCCTAAAGCAGATGCCCTATGCTGACAGACTTAAAAAATCTCCAGCTATACTTTGTCGCATATCATCTACTCTGAGGCGATCTCTGCTTAACATACAGGGCCATGTCAAACCCAGAGCTATTGGACATGCTACATTTAAAGAAATCCCAATCCCTCAGAGCCACACACTCCAGGGATCTAAAACTTATCACAATTAAAACATGCTGGCGGGATAGGTTCCTGACCCAGAGACTCCCCAGACTCTGGAATAATCTCCCCATACATGCCAAGCAGAGCGCCTCTTTGGCCCTCTTCAAAAGGAAAGTACAGCTGTGTACACTTACCATAAATGTAGATGGAGTGTATTTACTGTTGCAGTCATTACATTTGGGTAATCTGCTGGCAGGTTGCCCTCAGTTGGCCTGAATTCCAAAGTCTTGGGTCCTGCGTCAGTTGCAGTCTCCTCTTCCATGACGTCAGGGGTATAAAACATGCAGCAGACACCATTTCTTTAGTTTTTCTTGAATGACAGGGGGATGGTGGGAGGGTAACCTGGACTGCAACAGCGAATACTCCAACATCTACATTTATGGTAAGTCTACACAACTGTACTATGTTCTTCGTGTTTTTCTGCTGCAGTCTTACATTTGGGTAGAATCCCAAAGCTATGGTTGGGAGGCTTAAGCTAAACAGCAATATGAGCTGCTATAAGGCCCTGCAGAACTGCAGTGGCAAAGCCTGCCCTGGATTTAGAGTAGAGAGGCAAATGATAATGCTTTGTAAAGGTGTGAACAGTACTCCAAGTAGCAGCCTCTAGAATCTCTTTTGGTTGGTACTCCCCTTAGAAAGGCTGCTGAAGTAGCTGCAGCTCTGGTGGAATGAGACCTAATGCCCTTGGGCACAAGGTTTATCATGGTGTAAGTAGCAGAAACGGATGCAGTGGCTTATCCACTTTGAAATTGGATGCTTTAATATTGCCTTGCCTTCTGATCCTGCAGCATATGCCACTAGTAATTGCTCAGTTTTTCTTAGAGCTTTAGTCCTGCTTAAAGTAGAATCTTAGCTGTCTGTCTACATCCAAGGAATGCAGAATTCTCTCCCCTTTGTTCTGCAGATTTGGATAAAAGGTTGGCAGATGAATTGTTTGGTTAAGAGCCACACTGGAAACCACCTTGGGCATAAAAGTGGGATTGGTCCGCAGAAATACCGTCTGGGTGAAATATAATAAAAGGCTCTACAGCCATTAGGCCCTGTAGCTCTGAAACTCTTCTTGCTGAAGTAATTCCTAGTAGCAGAGTTGTTTTCCATGATAAGAACTTTATATCAGCGGTAGCAGCTGGTTCAAATGGAGGCAGGTTGAGCATCTCCAACACATAACTGAGGTCCCATGCAGGCAGTGGTGATCTTCTAAGAGGCCTTAAATTTTTGGCTCCTCTAAGATGTTGATTTTGTAAAGCATGAGAAAAGATTGGTGGCTCTGTATTGTAATGAGCCGAAATGGCAAAGGCATGGATTTTAATTGGCGAGAAAGATAAGCCTTTGTCCAGCATCTCATTTAAGTATTGCAATATCCGAGGAATATCAGTTCCTTGTGCTTGAATCCAAGCACAGAATCTCTTCCATTTGTCAGCATAAGATTTTCTAGTACTAGGCCTTTTGGCTTCCAAAATGACATCCATTACAGCTTTACTGAGAGGAGTTATTTGTAGGACTACATAAGCCATGTTGCCAAGTTCAGAGTCTGTAGTTGATTGTGCAGGATCTGATTGTTTTGCTGGGACAGAAGTTGTGGTCTTTGAGGCAAGATCCAAGCTGGGTATTGAGAAGTTCCTTAGGATTGGGTACCAGTATTGGCGGGGCCAGTCCGTGACAATTAATATCGTCTTTGGTTTCTCGTCTGACTTTTAGGACCACCTTGGGGAGAAGAGGCAGAAAGGCGGAAACAGATAGGTTTTTCCAACTGAAGGATAGGGTGTCCACTTTCCATGCTTGTCTGTGAAGTTCTTGTGCAGGATTTTTTCAATTGATAATTTTGAGGAGAGGCAAATATATCTATGTCTGGGCTCCCCCATTTCTCTGTTATCATGCTGAAGACTTGTGGATTTAGTTTCCACTCGTAAGGATTCACAAGATTTCTGCTTAAATCATCTGCCAGAGTGTTTTGTTTTCCTGGCAGGAATTGAGCTTGAAGATGTATTTGATAGGTCAAAGCTGTGCCCCACAATGCCATGGCTAATCTGCATAGGGGGTATGAGTGTGTGCCCCTTTGCTTGTTTATATACCACATGATTGTGGTGTTGTCCATCTTTATCAGTAGTTGGACTGGATGAAGTAAGTCCTTGAAGGCTGTTAGGGCATTTTTAACAGCTAGCATCTCTTTCTGGTTGATATGTAGATGCATTTGTTTTTGTGACCATATGCCCTGAATGCATCTTCCTGCCATGTGGGCCCCCCAGGCATAAGCTGATGCATCTGTTATGGTTTGGCTGGCAGGGGGTAGAGTGAATGGCCGTCCCATGTTTTGGTGGCATGCCTTTGCCCACCATAGAAACTGTCGCAGGCAGGGAATGAGAGCAATCATTGTCTCCAGACTGAGAATGTTGACTCCATAAGCCTTTTAGGTATCATTGAAGCTTCCTCATATGCAGTCTTGCATATGGAATCAGTAGGATGCAGGATGCCATGAAACCCAGAGCCTGCAGAATTTGTCTTGCAAAGACTGGGTTTTTGTTGCCATCAGTTTGAAGTAAGTAGTCAGTTGCCTTTGCTTGTCTGACGTGAGATAAGCCAACTGGGCAGTTGTACTCAAGCTTGCACCCAGGAATGTTATCTTTTGAGAGGGTACCAGTTGTGATTTCTTTATATTTATTGTGTACCCTAGGCATGTTAGAAGCCTTTTCACAAACGCCAGGTGTCGAAGAAGCGTGTCCTCGTTCGCTGCTTGAATGAGAGTCGTCCAAATAAGGATATATTTGTTTACTTTGTCTGCAAAATGCAATTACTGGTGCCAGGCACTTTGTAAAGACCCTGGGCGCAGTAGATAAGCCAAAGGGCAGTGCAGAGAATTGGTAATGCATTAAGCCAGCCTTGAATCTGAGGTATCTTCTGCATGATTGCCTTACTGGGACATGCAGGTATGCCTCTTTTAGGGCTAAAGTCAGCAGCCAAGCATTCTTGTCCAGCATGGGCAGAAGCTGCTGCAAAGTCAGCATTTTGAATTTTGGAATGTCCAGGTGTGTGTTCAAAATCGATAAATCCAGTATTGGCCGCCAGGCCTAGTCCTTTCTGGGTACCAAGAATAGTAGAGTAAAAACCTTGTCCTTTTTCCTGTTCTGGTACTGTCTGAATGGGCCCCCATATCCATGAGGGACGTAACCTGTTTCTGTGCCTCTGCCCACTGATTTTTTGGCAGATCTAGCCAACCATTTGCTACTGGCAGAGTGTGGAAATGGAATCTGTATCCCTGTGATACGATGTTTAGAACCCACTTGTCCTGGGTTATTAAATGCCAATTTTGAGCAAAAAGTGCTAATTTTCCCCCTATGGGTGCTGCCAAAAGATAAGTGCTTGGTGCAGGCAGAGGAAAGTCAATGGGATTGCTTTCTGTAGGTTTGCGCTTTATCCCCTCCAGATTTGGAGGTGGAAGCTCCCCATTGCTTTGACCTGTACAAATCTTGTGCCTGGAACACTTAGGGTGTCTGGATTTGCCCCTTTGAGCTTTGTCTGACAGGAAAGGACCAATTTTTTGTAGGCCAGTGTCTACTGAATCTTGGCAGCTGCACTTGTAAGAAGTCTAACAGTTTGCATAGACTTAGCTTTGTCTTCCATTTTCTTTAAAACCTCTATGCCTTAATACCAAACAGAGAATTATGCTGTAAAGGTGCATCTAACAATTTAGCTTTAACATGATCAGGCAAATTTTGTTCCTTTAACCAGGCATGCCTCCTAATCACCGATCCAGTAACTGTGGCCCTGCAAGAGGCCTCTAAGGAATCAAAACCACATTGCAAAATATGCTTTCCAACTTGTTCAGCTGCATGCAAGAAGTCCTGCAATTCTTTATTTTCTGCACAATCTGAAATCAACATCATTTTGTTTCAACAATCCCATAACGTGTTGCTGGTACTTAAGCATATGAAATTGACAGTTTAAGGCCCCGATTGCCAAGGTTGCAGATGTATAAACCTTTTTTCCCCATCTGTCCAGTGCCCTTGAATCTGTCAGAGGGGGTAGGATTTTTTGCTGTTGAGGCCTCAACTCCCTTTGGACCCTGTGAAATAGTTTCAGGATCAGCAGCAGGGTTTCTAAATAAAAATTTGAGAGAGTCAGGGACCCTGTAATATGTCAGGCTTACTGGGAGCCAGAGGTAAGGAGTTAGGTGTCAAGCACGACTCCGAAAACACATAACCCACAATGTCTAAAACAGGGGGAATAGCTAAAGGCCTGTGCTGAGGGAGGAGGAAATCTCTGAGCCTCTTTTGATTCTGAGAAGTCTTGACTCTCCCAGTGAAAATGCTCCCTCAAAGTATGCAAGGTTTCTCCAAATGAATAACCCTCAGGAGGAGATGCAGATGGAATAGACTCCTCAGCATCAGAATTCTCATAGGGAGGTATAGATAATTCCTGATCAGAAGAGGAAGATTCATAATCAGCATCTTGCCTAGGCCTCTTAGGAGGGGGATGGGTACCCCTGATCAAGGTAATCCGGTCTTCAGCCATTTTGATCATATTTTCTTTATGCAGAGAGGCCTGTGCACGTGGCTCAGGCATCTTTTTTTAGTTTTAGAAGTTGCTGTAGTCTTTGGTCTTGTAGCTTTCGTCGGTTTGATATACAAATGTTGAGGTCTGAATACACCCTCAGAAGCCAGTGCCTGCTCAGCAGCTCCAGACCCATCCGAGGGAGATACATCCGTCAGTCCAATATCTTGAGTATCTTGCGCCTGACTCCACATGGATGTCGGTAGAGGCCTGCGACTCAAAGGTAGCAGGTATCAGGGGCTGCGAAAGCGCCTCACTCCCGGTGACTGGCTTAGGAGAAGCTTTGTCGCCGGTTTTGGATCTCAACTGCCTTTCTCTGTCCTTTTCTTTGTGGTTTTTATGTACTCCGTAGTCAGATTACTATCAGACAACATTTCTGGTAAGTTAAATCTGTTTCCAAAATAATTTGATGCAAAAATATACAGACGCTTAATAGTGTGTTGGTTAAATCTAGCACAAAATTGACAGCCAGGCACATTCTGATCAGGGCCTAGGCAAGGAATACAATATAAATGGAAATCCTTAGGAGGTATTTGCTCTCCACAAGTAATACAATTATTAACTTTTTCTGACATCGGTAAAAAGCAAGAAAAAAGGTTTCCTCAACGGGGTACTTAGCTTTAGTGAAGACTTAAGTTATGAAACTCAACCTCGAATATTTCAGTAGTCGGCAGACCGGCACTTGCGAAATGCTTCTGCTTCAGGCACCACGTCGGAAGAAAGACTGAAGAAAATGGCGTCGGCTGCATGTTTTATACCCCTGACGACATGACGTCATCGAAGAGGAGACAGCAACCGAGACAGGATCCAAGACTTTGGAATTCAGGCCGACTGAGGGCAACCTGCCAGCAGATTACCCAAATGTAATGACTGCAACAGTGAAACACGAAGAACATCCCTGATTGAATGGAAGAAAGGAAATTCACCCCGGGGATCATGTCAGTCGCCCTGCTAGACAGGGGTCCAGGGAAGTAAATAGTGTGGGAAGAAATAGCCAGGGAATTATGGCGAGGCTTGTATAGGCCCCTAGGGCCAACAGGTTCATAGGTTGGTACTAGGCTATGTAAAGTTTCACCAAAAGAAAAATAAGGAGGGGGAAGCAGAGGGAATGGAATCCTCTGCATCAGAATCCTCATAAGTAGGTATGGACAAAACAAGGCTACCAGAAGTCAGAAAAAACAAAATCCTGATGAGAAGATTCATAAGCAAGCTCAGCCCTAGGCCTCTTGGGGGGGTTGACTACCCCTGATTAGAGTTATTAGATCTTCGGCCATTTTTATCATTTGTTTTTTAGGCATAGGGGCCTGAGCATGTGGCCTGGGTGTCGATTTTTTAGACATGGATCAAGATTTAGGCCTTAGTAATGAAGGAAGTGTTTTACTATGCAAGTCTGTAGGCCTGAATACACCCTCAGGCCTGCACAGCTGCTCCGGACCCATCCAAGGTAGAGACATCCACGGGTTCCATAGTTGAAGTATCTTGCGGCATACCAGACTCTGAATGGGTCTCAGTAGACGCCTGCAAATCATAAGTAGCTGGTATCAGGGGCTGCGAAAGTGACACACTGAGTACCGGCGAATTGGCGACTGGCTTAGAAGCGTCGTCTGCAGTTTTGGACCTCGACGGCCTGTCTCTGTCTTTATCTCTGACTTTTTTTGGAATCCCGGTAGTTGGGTGGCTAATTGACGACATTTCTGAAGAAATGAACCGAGAACCAAAATAATGAGAGGCAAAAATATAACGACTGGCAGTGCGCTGATTGAATAAAATACAAAACAGACAGTAAGGTACGTCGTGGTCAGGGCCTAGGCAAGGAATACAGTATGAATTAAAATCTTTATGAGGTATTTGCTTTCCACAAGTAATGCAATTAACTTTTGCTGACATCGGAAAGGAGCAAGAAAAGTTTCCCCGATGGGGTACTTCGCTTTAAGTTGAAGACTTCTGAGCTGAAACTCGAAAAACGAAAATTTCAGGAGTCGGCCGACCATCACTTGTGAACCGCTTCTGCTTCGGGCACCGCACAGCAAGAAAGACTGATGTAATGGCGTTGGCTGCATGTTTTATACCCCTGATGACCTGATGTCATGGAAGAAGGGACAGTAACAGACACAGGACCCAAGACTTTGTTAATCAGGCCGACTGAGGGCAACCTGCCAGCAGATTACCCAAATGTAATGACTGCAACAGTGAAACACGAAGATCAAACATGGTCTTCCATGATAAAAATTTCAAATCAGTCTTGTGATCTGGTTCAAATGGATTGTCAGTCAACCTTTTACGTACAAAATTAAGTTCAAGGAGGAGCAAATTGTTTCATAGGTGGGCGAATACAAAAAAATCCTTTTCAAAACTGTTGTACTTGAATATTGTTAGAAAGTTGGGGATACAGGGGCAGGCATACAGAAATGACTGCTAAATAAAAGTTGATAAAAATATGACAAACCACTGGACTGAGCGAACTAGGATCCTGGTTCTTAAGACTAGCACCACCTAGAAAATCTTTTCCACTTACACGTACGATTTCCTACTAGCCCGTTTTCTCACCTCCTTTAGTACTTGTTACACCTCCTTAGGAAAAAAAAAAAGAAAAAGCACCTAAAAAGGTATCAAAATGTTAGTTGAAATTTCTAGACGGAGTTGTATCAAACTTCTGTCAAGTGTGAGTAAACCCAAAATGAGAAAGCTTGTAGCAACTGCCCTTGGCCAGATTGTAAAGAAAGGCGAAAGAATAGTTGTGTAAAATCTTACGATAACCATAGATGTCCTTCACTTCCATGTTGCAGTATTCTTACTGTGGGACCCTCCGCCTCAGGCAACCTGAATGTCTGGCTCCTATACAAAAGCTTTCAGCTGGTTGCCGTCGGTGCATGGGACATCAAGTAGGGCCATAAACCAGGGAGCTTAAATGCGACACCTGCATGCACAGACCTCAGAACTAACTGCCCAGTCAGACAGTAGCCTAGGAGATGCCAAAGATGTCCTCCAGAATGATGAAATGCCACAGACTGCCCAAAAAGACCCAAGTGATAGTAGGTGCTGTGTGAAGGCCCACAGACATGAAATATGAAACAAGGGGATCATGAGGGAGGGAAGGAATACTGGAACATGGAAGAGAAAGGCATCTATGGTTATGGTAAGATTTTACACAACTATTCTATGTCCTTCTATTCTCATGTTGCAGTATTCTTACTGTGGGAGTACAACAGCTCAGAAACAGGAAGGGTAGAGGTAAAGGTAGCAAATTCCAAAATCCTTGCAGGATTGCCTTTGTGAAACGTGCTCTAGAGATACAGTACAGTTTGTAATGTTTGGTGAAGGTCTGTACAGCGGACCAGGTGGCTGCCTCAAGGATGGCAGCTGTATCTAGGTCTCTGAAGAAGGCTTTGGAGGAAGCTACTGCGCTAGTAGAAAGAGCCCCGATCCCCTGATTCAGGTCTTTTCCGTGGCATGAGTAGCAGAAAATTACAGTTGTGTACACTTACAATAAATGTAGATGTTAGAGTGTATTCACTGTTGCAGTCATCACACTTGCGTTATCCTGCCAGGGGTAGCTCCCTCATTCAGCCCAAATACCAGAGGCTTAAGTATTTGTCGGTTGCTGTCGCTTCAGGACGGACGTCAGGGTCGTCAGTGGTATAAAATCAGGCAGCCAACAACATTACATCAGTTTTTCTTGCCCCAAATATCAGGAGCCTGCAAATAGGGAGCTAGGTTATGGTGGAAGAACACCACCAGTAGAAAGTAAATACCAAAAATCCCTGTAAGGAGTGAGTAAGAGAGAGACACAAAAGGGATGGAGGGTGGGAAACCAGGACTGCAACAGCGAATACACTCTAACATCTACATTTATGGTAAGTGTACACAACTCTATGTTTTTCGTGTTTCACTGTTGCAGTCATCACACTTGGGTTGATTCCAAAAGCTAAAGAAAAGGGGGGAGGCAGTCAAGACGACTGGGGGCTGGCTAGGATGCCCTGCAAGACTGCAGCTGCAAAGCCTGCCTGGATTTGGAGAAGATAGGCAGGTGGTAATGCTTGGTGAAGGAATGAAAAGAACTCCATGTTGCAGCCTCGAGGATGTCCCTAGTAGGAACCCCTCTGAGAAAAGCTGCAGAGGTGGAGGCTGCCCTGGTACAATGCATGGTTTTCCGTGGGATTTGTAGCAGAAATGGATACAGTGTGCTATTCATTTGGAGATTGTTTGGATATGGCTTTGCCCTCTGCCCCTGCTGCAAAGCTAACTAGCAATTGGTCAGTTTTCCTAAAAGATTCAGTCATATCCAGGTAGAATCTGAGCTGTCTGTGCATATCTAGAGAATGCAAAATCCTTTAGCCCCTGTTTTGTGGGATAGGGAAAAGGGTCTATCAGAATATCAAAGTATTAAAACTTCGAATGTTCTGATATCGAACACTATTCAGCGAATGCTAAGAATAGCGAAGCTGCAGAAAGTACAGTTGTGTACACTTACCATATATTTAGATGTTAAGACTGTATTCACTGCTGCAGTCATTACATTGGGGTAATTTGCTGGCAGGTTGCCCTCAGTCAGCCTGATTAACAAAGTCTTGGGTCCTGTGTCGGTTGCTGTCCCTTCTTCTATGACGTCAGGTCGTCAGAGGTATAAAACTTGCAGCCAATGCCATTACATCAGTTTTTCTTGCCCCAGATGTCAGGTGCCCCCCTAATGGGGATCAAAATAAAATGAAAAACACAAATATACCTCCAGCCAAAAGCAAATACACCAAAAAGGCTTTTAAGCATAGTAAAAGAAAGTAGAGGTATAGTGAGATTAAAACAGGGGCCTGGTGGGAGGGTAACAAGGACTGCAACAGTGAATACACTTGTACATCTACATTTATGGTAAGTGTAAACAACTGCACTACGTTCTTCATGTTTCACTGTTGCAGTCATTACATTTGGGTAGATTCCCAAAGCTATGGTTGGGAGGATGGATTTATACAGCATTAGGACCAGCTATAAGGCCCTGCAGAACAGCAGTGGCAAAGCCAGCTCTGGATTTAGAGAAAATTGGTAAACTATAATGCTTGGTGAAAGTATGAACTGAACTCCAGGAAGCAGCTTCTAGAATATCCCTGGTAGAGACACCTCTGAGAAAGGCTGCAGAAGTAGATGCAGCCCTGGTGGAATGACATCCGATCCCCTGGGGGATAGGTTTTCCATGTTGCTTATAGCAGGAATTAATGCAATGGCTTATCCATTTAGAAATGGTTTGTTTTGAAATAATCTTTCCCTCTGCCCCTGCAGTAAATGCTACCAGCAGTTCAGATTTTCTTCGATGTTTAGTCCTGTCCAAGTAGAATCTAAGTGGTCTGTGCACATCCAGTGAATGCAGAATCCATTCCCCTTTGTTCTGTGGATTGGGAAAAAGTTGGCAAATGAATGGACTGATTAAGAGCCACATTGGATACCACCTTGGGCATGAAGGATGGACTGGTCCTGAGTGACAACCTGTCCGGATGAAAGATGATGAAAGGCTCCACTGCCATAAGGGCCTGTAACTCAGATACCCTTCTAACTGAAGTGGTTGCTAGAAGGAAGGCTGTTTTCCAAGAAAGAAATTTCAAGTTTGTAGTAGCAGCTGCCTCAAAAGGAGGTAGAGTGAGTTTCTCCAATACAAAGTTAAGCTTCCCGGGCAGGGGTAGGAGCTCTCCTGGGTGGTCTAAAGTTTTTGGCCCCTCTGAGGTATTGCTTGAGCAGAGGATGATAGAAGAGGGGAGGTTCTGTGTTATGAGCTGAAATGACTGAGGCGTGGATTTTAATGGAGGAAAAAGACAGGCCCTTGTTAAGAAGCTCAGTTAAGTATTGTAAAATCTGACGTAAACGTAAAATAAAAAGAAACACACACCTAGTCAACGGAGCTGGGACCCAGCTAGTGCAATAGATAGAATAAGAACAAACAAGTGCAAAACCATGCGCTGGGTCGAAAAGGCTGTTCTCCACGTACTTCCAATGCTTCTTTTATACAAGGCAATAGCTCAATAAACGAAAATAAGTGAAAACGAACGGTGTCCAGTAAAAAAGAAGCTGTTTATTGCAATAAAATGTAAGCGCTTTCACCCGAAGGCTTCCTCAGACATTTCAAATACCCAAGTTCAAAAATCATTTAAATACATAGTGATTAATCCTAATAGGTCAAAATCCATCACATGTGTTGATTATACCTAGTGACACATTTCTATCTCGTGCAGTACTAAAATATATTGTATTGACATTACTGAAGCCTAACATATGATGTAATAACAGCGCATCTATAATAAAATCTAAAATAAAAACTTTTAAAAACATACTATATGAATATAACCTTGTACACATATAAATGAATAGAACACATCACAACTCCTATTCAAAGTTGTACAGACATATAAAAATATATAAAAAATATATATAGAATGTAAAAAAGGGGGGAAGAGATCATATATACTACTAGCTATCTAATGTAAAACAATATTATACACACATATATTAACTATTGCTTGGGTCTATTGCATCTCTTCTTCAATATGGGTTTGATATGAACACGATCATTAAGTCCAGGGTATTTATCTGCCCTACACCTAATGATCCATCTCATCTCGTTCTCTAAAGTTGAATTCACTATGTCACCTCCTCTACTGTGTTTTAGAATTTCTTGTATCACACAAAATGTGAACATGTGTTGTGGCCCTGACATCTTAACATGTCTCGCCAGTGCATTAGAGTCACCCCCTATTCTAATCTGATAGAGATGTTCCCTTATTCTCTCCTTGAACATCCTATTCATTTTACCTATGTAAAAGGAGGTGCAGGCTAAGCATCTAGCCAGATATATCACATTCATACTCTCACAACTAGTGTTGGTTCTAAACGTATACTTAAAATGGTTAACCGGATGAACAAAAGTATCTCTAGTATCTATATGACAGCATTGATTACAACGTTCACATGGACGTGTATTATAAATGGATTCACATTGTCTACTCATATTATAATTCACAGTCTTATAACACAACATACTTCTGATATTGGGTTTATTCTTGTATGAAAACTGGGGTGCAGGACCCACTACTTCTCCTACAGTGGGATCCAACATAAGTATTTCCCATCGGTCTTCTAGGAATTTCCTAATAGCTCCTGCATCTTTAGTATAAAAAAGGGGGGCTCTCACTGCTTGGGTAGAGACCAAAGTATTCATAGCAACCTCTCCTGATATATATGGGTCTCTCGAGAAGTAGGGTTTGGCTCTACTTGATCTAAGGCTGTCCACTTCCAAACATAATTCATCAAACATCTCTTGGTTATAACCCCTCTCAGCAAACATATTCTTTAGTTTACCTATCTCATCCTCATAGCCTCTTTCGCTAGGATTCATCCTAGATGCTCTCAATATCTGTCCTTTCATAACGTTATTGAATACATATTTCGGATGCATACTTTGTCTATGGAGCAATGTGTTCCTGTGACATTGCTTGCGATGTATACATGTATTAAGTAACCCATTAGGTAATCTAGTAATGCCTACATCCAAGAAGGAAATCTCATCCTTGGAATGAACTAAGGTAAAACGTAGAAAATCTGTGGATTCATTTATCTCGTGGAAAAAATTCAACTGTTCCGTATTTCCAAACCAAATTAAAAAGAGATCTACAAATCTCTTATAAAAACCCACATGCTCAACAAAGGAATGGTTGCTAAAAAGAAACTGTTCTTCCCAATAAGCCATAACAATGTTGGCGTAGCTATTGGCACATGAAGTGCCCATAGCTACGCCATCTCTCTGCAGGAATATAGATTCACCAAACATAAAAATATTATTAGTCAAGATGGTCTCCAAAAGTAAACTTATCAGATCTATGCTCTTATCCGAGTACAATGATCTATTGTGTAAATACTGTTGGAAATACCCAACGCCTACTTCGTTGGGTATAACAGTAAACAGATTAACCACATCCAATGTGACCAGTAAATAGTCTCTATTCTGTTCAACGTTCTTTAAGTATTCATACAAGTCCAGAAGGAACTGTTTACTGTCTTTTAATATATGTTGACTACTATTAACCACAGGTTGTGCAAAATATTCTACATAGATGGACATTGGTTCTGTCATCCAACCTCGGCCAGCTACAATAGGTCTCATCGGAGGTTTACAAATGGATTTATGCACCTTGGGAAGTCCTTGTATAGCTGGTATACGTGGGTTACTGACTTTTAGATAATCATACAAATCTTTAGATATATCTTCACTCATCAATAGATCATCCAACATATCAAAAACTGCGAACACTTTCTCAATTACAATGTTCATATTGACCTCACAGTAAAAAGAATTCTCACTCAAAAGTTCATTCATACTGTTAATATAATCTTGTGAATCCATAAGAACTATTGGTCCCCCTTTGTCTGCTGGCCTAATAATAATGTTGGGATCAGTCCTTAGATTATCCGCCTGTCTCTGCTTTGGATTCAGATTATGTCTGTGATCCAGCCTTCTCCTATTACCAAAGTGTTCATAAAGATCATTTTCCACTAACTTAGAATAAGTTTCTAGTAGTGGATGCAACTGCGGTATATAAAGGCTATTCGTACGAAATTGTACTTCATTAGTAGCAGTAATGTATGTTCTAAAATCTATCTTCAGTTGTATATTACGGACAAACATTCCGTTGGATAATCTAAGGACTGATCCCAACATTATTATTAGGCCAGCAGACAAAGGGGGACCAATAGTTCTTATGGTTTCACAAGATTATATTAACAGTATGAATGAACTTTTGAGTGAGAATTCTTTTTACTGTGAGGTCAATATGAACATTGTAATTGAGAAAGTGTTCGCAGTTTTTGATATGTTGGATGATCTATTGATGAGTGAAGATATATCTAAAGATTTGTATGATTACCTAAAAGTCAGTAACCCACGTATACCAGCTATACAAGGACTTCCCAAGGTGCATAAATCCATTTGTAAACCTCCGATGAGACCTACTGTAGCTGGCCGAGGTTGGATGAAAGAACCAATGTCCATCTATGTAGAATATTTTGCACGACCTGTGGTTAATAGTAGTGAACATATATTAAAAGACAGTAAACAGTTCCTTCTGGACTTATATGAATACTTAAAGAACGTTGAACAGAATAGAGACTATTTACTGGTCACATTGGATGTGGTTAGTCTGTTTACTGTTATACCCAACGAAGTAGGCGTTAGGTATTTCCAACAGTATTTACACAATAGATCATTGTACTCAGATAAGAGCATAGATCTGATAAGTTTACTTTTGGAGACCATCTTGACTAATAATATTTTTATGTTTGGTGAATCTATATTCCTGCAGAGATGGCGTAGCTATGGGCACTTCATGTGCCAATAGCTACGCCAACATTGTTATGGCTTATTGGGAAGAACAGTTTCTTTTTAGCAACCATTCCTTTGTTGAGCATGTGGGTTTTTATAAGAGATTTGTAGATCTCTTTTTAATTTGGTTTGGAAATACGGAACAGTTGTTGAATTTTTTCCACGAGATAAATGAATCCACAGATTTTCTACGTTTTACCTTAGTTCATTCCAAGGATGAGATTTCCTTCTTGGATGTAGGCATTACTAGATTACCTAATGGGTTACTTAATACATGTATACATCGCAATGTCACAGGAACACATTGCTCCATAGACAAAGTATGCATCCGAAATATGTATTCAATAACGTTATGAAAGGACAGATATTGAGAGCATCTAGGATGAATCCTAGCGAAAGAGGCTACGAGGATGAGATAGGTAAACTAAAGAATATGTTTGCTGAGAGGGGTTATAACCAAGAGATGTTTGATGAATTATGTTTGGAAGTGGATAGCCTTAGATCAAGTAGAGCCAAACCCTACTTCTCGAGAGACCCATATATATCAGGAGAGGTTGCTATGAATACTTAGGTCTCTACCCAAGCAGTGAGAGCCCCCCTTTTTTATACTAAAGATGCAGGAGCTATTAGGAAATTCCTAGAAGACCGATGGGAAATACTTATGTTGGATCCCACTGTAGAAGTAGTGGGTCCTGCACCCCAGTTTTCATACAAGAATAAACCCAATATCAGAAGTATGTTGTGTTATAAGACTGTGAATTATAATATGAGTAGACAATGTGAATCCATTTATAATACACGTCCATGTGAACGTTGTAATCAATGCTGTCATATAGATACTAGAGATACTTTTGTTCATCCGGTTAACCATTTTAAGTATACGCTAGGAACCAACACTAGTTGTGAGAGTATGAATGTGATATATCTGGCTAGATGCTTAGCCTGCACCTCCTTTTACATAGGTAAAATGAATAGGATGTTCAAGGAGAGAATAAGGGAACATCTCTATCAGATTAGAATAGGGGGTGACTAATGCACTGGCGAGACATGTTAAGATGTCAGGGCCACAACACATGTTCACATTTTGTGTGATACAAGAAATTCTAAAACACAGTAGAGGAGGTGACAGTGAATTCAACTTTAGAGAACGAGATGAGATGGATCATTACGTGTAGGGCAGATAAATACCCTGGACTTAATGATCGTGTTCATATCAAACCCATATTGAAGAAGAGATGCAATAGACCCAAGCAATAGTTAATATATGTGTGTATAATATTGTTTTACATTAGATAGATAGTATATATGATCTCTTCCCCCCTTTTTTACATTCTATATATATTTTTTTATATATTTTTATATGTCTGTACAACTTTGAATAGGAGTTATGATGTGTTCTATTCATTTATATGTGTACAAGGTTATATTCATATAGTATGTTTTTAAAAGTTTTTATTTTAGATTTTATTATAGATGCGCTATTACATCATATGTTAGGCTTCAGTAATGTCAATACAATATATTTTAGTACTGCATGAGATAGAAATGTGTCACTAGGTATAATCCACACGTGATGGATTTTGACCTATTAGGATGAATCACTATGTATTTAAATGATTTTTGAACTTGGGTATTTGAAATGTCTGAGGAAGCCTTCGGGTGAAAGCGCTTACATTTTATTGCAATAAACAGCTTCTTTTTTACTGGACACCGTTCATTTTCACTTATTTTCATTTATTGAGCTATTGCCTTGTATAAAAGAAGCATTGGAAGTACGTGGAGAACAGCCTTTTCGACCCAGCGCATCTGAGTTAAATTGGGCGCTGCTGTGCTCATCCCTTGAGACAGATTCCAAGCAAAGAATCTTTTCCATTTGTCAGCATAAGATTTTCTAGTACTAGGTCTTCTCGCCTCCAAGAGGACATCCATCACAGGTTTGCCAAGGGTGAATTTAAATGATTAGCCAGGCTGCACGGTTCAATGTTGGGAGCTGAGGGTGCAGAATTTGGTTCTCCTGCTGAGACAGTAAGGAAGGTGTCCGAGGCAGGTGCCATGGAGAAATGTGACACTGCGCAGGAGTGGGTACCAGTGTTGGCATGGCCAGTCAGGAGCAATCAAAATCATTCTTGGTTTGTCCTGTGACTTTTAGCAGAACTTTGGGGAGCAGAGGCAGAGGGGGAAAGGCGTAGACTGATAGGGTTTTCCAGCTGAATGAGAGCATCCACTTTCCAGGCTTTTTTGTGAGGAATCCTCGAGTAAAATTGGTCCAACTGGTAGTTGTAGGGGGAGGCAAATAGATCTATGTCTGTGCTCCCCCATTTCCTTGTCAACATGTTGAAAAACCGTTGTTCCAGTTTCCACTCGTGTGGGTCCATGAGATTTCTGCTTAGTCCTGGCAGGAATTGAGCATGTAGTTGCACCTGGTAGCTCAAGGCTGTGTGTTCCACAATGCCATGGCTAGTCTGCAGAGGGGGTAGGAACGAGTACCCCCCCCTGCTGGTTTATGTACCATATAACCGTGGTGTTGTCCGTCGTTACCTTTAGTTGTCCTGGAAGAATGTAGTCCTTGAAGGCTGTCAGAGCATTCTGTACAGCTAACATTTCTTTTTTTTTGTTTGATATGTAGGTGCATTTGATTTGGGTTCCATTTGCCCTGAATGCACTTCTCTGCCTGGTGATCCCCCCATGCATAGTCTGATGCGTCTGCAATTAGGGTTTGGGCGGCAGGGGGGGTAGTGTGGATGGGAGTCCCTTGTTTTGGTGGCAGACCTCCGCCCACCATAGGAACTCCAGGCATAGGCAAGGTATGATAGGAATCATTGTTTCCAGGCTGTGACAATGTTGACTCCATAGACTTTTTAAGTAACACTGAAGTTTCCTCATATGCAGTCTTGCATATGGAATTAGAAGAATGCAGGAGGCCATGAATCCCAAGACTTGCAGTATTTGTCTTGCAGATATCAGCGTTTTTGTGGCCACTTGTTGGAAGTAAGTTACCAAATGAATTTGCTTTTCTGGTGTGAAGAAACCCATCTGGGCAGTTGTAATCAAGCTTGCACCCAGAAATGTAATCTGTTGAGAGGGTACCAGTTGTGATTTCTTTTTGTTTATGGTGTACCCTAGAAAAGTTGGAACCCTTTTTACAAACGCCAGATGATTTATAAGTATGGCCTGGTTTTCTGCCTGAATTAGACAATCGTCCAGGTATGGACATATTTGAATATTTCTTTACCTGCAAACAGCAATTACTAGAGCCAGGCACTTTGTGAATACCCTGGGTGCAGTAGACAAACCAAAGAGCAGTGCAGAGAACTAATAATGCAAATAGCGTGCTTTGAAGCATAGGTATCTTCTGCAAGATTCCCTGATTGGGATATGCATGTAAGCTTCTTTTAAATCTAGAGTTGCCAACCAGGCATCTTTGCCTAGCATAGGAAGTAACTGGTTATGAGTCAGCATCTTAAATTCTGGAATATCCAGAAAGGTGTTTAGAGTAGACAGGTCCAGAATTGGACGCCAAGATTTGTCTCTTCTGGGTATAAGGAAAAGCCTGGAATAGATACCTTGTCCCTTTTCCTCTTCTGGTACTGGCTGAATAGCCCCCATGTTTAAGAGGGAAAGTATTCGTTTCTGAGCCTCTGCCCACTGATTTGGGGGCAAGTCTGGCCACCCGTTTGGTGTTGGCAACGTGTGGAAATGTGATCTGTATCCCCGGGACACTATTTAAAACCCATTTGTCCTGGGTTATGAGTTCCCAGTTTTTTACATGAAGAGCTATCTTTCCCCCCAAAGGCGTGACAAAGTCAAGTGCTTGGCAATTTTAAAGTCATTGAGACTGTTTACCATAGGGGGGTGTCTTATTTCCAGATTTGGAAGTAGATGCCCCCCATTGTTTAGTTTTGAGAGTCCCTTGTGACTGAAACGTGGTAGTTTTGGTGTGTCTGGGCTTGTTTTGAGTGGGTCTGGAAGGAGCTGGAAAGGACCAATTCTTAGTAGGCCAGTGCCTACTAAATCTTGGAGGTTGCACTTGTAAGAAATCTTTTACAGTTTGCATAGATTTAGCTTTATCTTCCATCTTTTTTAGAACTTCTTCAGCCTTTTTGCCAAACAGGTGGTCCTGATTTAAAGGAGCATCCAACAATTTTGGTTTAACACAAGGCAGAGATTGCTCCTTAAGCCAAGCATGCCTTCAAAGTACAGACCCAGTAACCACAGCCCTGAAAAAGGCCTCTCTAAAGAATCAAAACCAAATTGCAAAGTAGGTTTTCCAACTTGTTCAGCAGAATGTAATAAATCCTGTAAATATTTTCCACAGTCAGAAATCATCATTTTCTGTTTAAGCAATCCCATAATATGCTGTCGATATTTTAGAATATGACATTGGCAGTTTAAAGCCCCGATTGCCAAAGTTGCAGAAGTATAAACCTTTTTACCCTATCTATCCAGCGCCCTAGAGTCTCTATTAGAAGGGGTAGGATTTTTAGCAGTAGAAGCCTTAATGCCCTTGGCCCCCTGAGAAATGGTTTCTGGATCCGCAACAGGATTTTTGAAAAGGAACTTGTGGGACTCCGGAACCCTGTAGTATCTGTCAGGTTTACTAGGAGCCAGAGGCAGGGAATCAGGAGCCATACTAGATTCTGAAAACACAACAATGTCTAGTACAAGAGATATAGCTAAAGGCCTATGCTGAGGTAGAAGGAAATCTCTAAGCCTCTTTAGATTCAGAAAATTCCTGACTTACCTTAAGGGAACATTTCCACTGGGAATGTAAAAGTTTTCCCAAAAGAAAAATCCTCGGGGGGGGGGGGGGCAGAGGGAATGGAATCCTCTGCATCAGATTCCTCATAAGTAGGTATGGATAAATCCAGGTCATAAAAAGAAGTAGAAGAAACAGAGTTCTGATCAGAAGATTCATAATCAAGGTTAGTCCTAGGCCTCTTGGGGGGGGGGGGGGTTGACTACCCCTGATTAAAGTAATAAGATCTTCAGCCATTTTGATCATTTGTTTTTTAGGCACAGGGGCCTGAACATGTGGTCTGGGCACCAGTTTTTTAGACAGAGATCAAGATTTAGGCCTTAGAATAGAAGGTGGAGTCTGTTTAATATGCAAGTCTATAGGCCTGAAAACACCCTCAGAAGCCGGTGCCTGCACAGCGGCTCCGGACCCATCCAAGGTAGAGACATCCACGGGTTCCATAGGTGAAGCATCTCGCAGCATACCGGACTCCAAATGGGTCTCAGTAGAGGCCTGAGAGTCAGAAGTAGCAGGTATCAGGGGCTGTGAAAGCGCCTCGCTGAGTACCGGAGACTGGTTTAGGAGAAGCGTCGTCGGCAGTTTTGGACCTCAGCGGCCTTTTTCTTTGCGTTTTTTTTTCTGAATTCCGGTAGTCAGATGGCTAACCAATGTCATCTCTGGATAATTAAACAGAGAACCGAAATATTTAGAGACAAAAATGTACCGATGACAGATAGTGCGCTGATTAAATAAAGCACAATACCGAAAGCAAGGTACGTCGGTGGTCAGGGCCTAGGCAAGGAATACAGTACAAAAAATTTTTATGAGGTATTTGCTTCCCACAAGTAATGCAATTATTAACTTTTACTGACATTGGTAAGGAGCAAGAAAAAGTTTCCCCAATGGGGTACTTAGCTTTAAGTTGAAGACTTCAGTTCTGAAACTCAAAAACGAAAATTTCTGGAGTCGGCTGACCGGCACTTGCAAACTGCTTTTGCTTCGGGCACCACACGACAAGAAAGTGATGTAATGGTGTCGGATGCATGTTTTATACCCCTGACGTCATGGAAAAAGGTACAGCAACCAATGCAGGACCCAAGACTTTGTTAATCAGGCCGACCCCAAATGTAATGACTACAACAGTAGAACACGATCATAAGAGAATTCTTTCCTTGGGAAAGAATTTGGTTGGCCGTTTGTGACTTCGCTATTCTTAGCACTGTGGTGGAAAGTTAAGGGTTGGGTTCAGGTAAGTGTGCGACTGTTTGCACGTTAGGGGCAGGTTAAGTGAGATAGAGCGGGTTAGGCATGTGTGCGATAGTGACAGACCTTAGGGTTTGGGTTAAGATAAGTGGGCAGACAGCAGTGTATGCTTAGTTTAATGTAGCGTTAGATGTAGAAATTGAAGTGCGTGTGTGTGGTTGCTGTTTGATGTGCTTGGGTTGTGTGTATGTGCTTCGGAGCAGCTAATTTTTTCCATGGGAAAAAATTTGCTGTTATAAATGTTCGATATTTTTATGTTTAGAAGTTTTGGGTCTGAGGAAATAGCGTTTGCTATCTTCATCTTTCAATAACATGATATAAAACGCAGGGAAAAAGGTGGGCAAATGAACTGATTGGCAGAGAGCCACCTGGGCACCACTTTAGGCATGAAAGTTGGGTTAATCCTGAGGGAGACCCTGTCAGCATGAAAAATGATGAAGGGATCTACAGCCTTGAATGCTTGTAGCTCTGAAACTTTTCTAGCTGAAGTGATGTCCAGAAGGCAAGGCTGTTTTTCCAAGAGAGGAATTTTAACTCTGCTGAAGCTGCTGGCTCAAAGGGGGGGGGGGGGTAAGTGTGAGCTTTTCCAACACAAAGTTAAGGTCCCAAGCTGGGGTAGGAGCTCTTCTGGGTGGTCTTAAATTGTTAGCCCCTCATAGGAATGGTTTGATAAGAGGGTGAGAAAAGAGGTGGCTCTATGCTGTAATGAGCAGAGATGGCAGAAGCATGAATTTTAATAGAAGAGAAGGATAGGCCCCTGTGTAGTAAGGTCTGCTAGGTAACCCAGCATGAGAGGTAGGGAGGGCTGTGCTGTTTCAACTCCTTCAGCCTGGATCCAGGTGCAATACCTTTTTCACTTGTGAGCATAGGATTTTCTAGTGCTGGGGTGTCTGGCCTTGCATATAATATCCAGGACTTGCTTGCTTAGACTGGCAAGTGGAAGAGAGGTAAAGGAATAAGCCAGGCTGCCAGATACAGGGTTTATATTCTGCGGGTAAGGAGAGTTGGGATCTGAGGTAGGTGGCATGGTGGCAGGGGTGAGACTGCACAGCAGTGGGTACCAGTGCTGATGTGTCCAGTCTGGGGTAATCAAGATTGCTCTTGGTTTTTCCTCCCCAACTTTGAGTAGTACCCTTGAAAGTAGAGGGGGAAATGCATAGATCGAGAGGTTTACCCATTGGAGGGATAGGGCATCCACTTTCAGGCCTTACTGTGAAGTACCCTGGTGCAGAATTTGCTGAACTGGTGATTGTTGTGGGAGGCAAAGAGGTCCACCTTCAGGGTGCCCCATGTCTGGGTTACTAGGTTGAAGGTGCTGTGGTCTTGCTGCCACTCATGTGGGTCTAGGAGGTTTCTGCTTAAGTTGTTTGCCAGAGAGTTTTGGGAGCCTGGCAGGAATTGTGCTTGCAGGTGAATCTGCATGGCTGAAGCAGTGTGCCAAAGGCTCATGACGAGTCGACAGAGGGGATGAGTGAGTTCCTCTCTGCTTGCTGATGTACCACATCACTGTGGTGTTCTCTGTTTTGATCAGTAGGGGCCCTGAGGAGAGAAGGGGTCTGAAAGCAGTCAGAACATGCTAAACAGCTAGCATCTCTTTTTGGTTGATGTTCAGATGTATCTGATTTGGGCTCCAATGGCCCTGAATGCACTAGTCGTCCAGGTGTGCACCCAGGCATAATCCGATGAGTCTGTGGTTAGGGTCTGGGTGGCGTATGGTTGTGGGAAGGGAAGACCCTTGTGGTTGCATGATGCTGCCCAAAGAAAATCTTTCCTTAGACAGGGTATCATGGGTATGACAGTTTCCAGGTCATAAAAGTGTTGACACCAAAGACTTTTTAGGTACCAGTGAAGTTTCCTCATAGGCAGTCTTGGCATATGGAATGAGTAGAATGCAGGATGCCATGAAACCTAGAGCTTGCAGGATTTTCCTTGCAGATAACTGGGTTCTGGTGGCTAGCTGAGAGAAGCAGCCTGTCAGGCTTGTTTTCTGGAGTAAGGAATGCTAGCTGGGATGCTGTGTCCAGGCTTAATCCCAAAAATATCACTGAGTGGGTACTAGTTAGGATTTCTTTTCGTTTATAGTATACCCCAGGGAGGTCAGTACGTCCTTTACAAAGGTCAGGTATCCTAACAGCTTTTCCTGACTGTCTGCCTGAATCAGGCAGTTGTCTAGGTAGGAGTAAATTTGAATATTCCTTTGTCTGCAAAAAGTAATGGCTAGAGCCAGGCATTTTATGAAAACATTGGAAGCAGTGGATAAGCAAAAGGGAAGTGCAGAGAACTGAAAGTACATAGATCTTGACCGGAAATGTAGATCTTTCCTGCAAGAATCCCTGATTGAGGTGTGTATATAGGCCTCTTTTAGAGGTCTATATCAGAACATCGAAGTATTAAAACTTAGAATGTTCTGATATCTAACACTATTCAGCGAACAGAACAGCAAATTTTCCTCGGGAAAGAACATGGTTGGCCGTTTCTGTGGCTTTGCTATTCTTAGCGCTGTGGTGGAAAGTTACGGGTTGGGTTCAGGTAAGTGTACGATTGTTTGTATGTTAGGGTTGGGGCGGGTTAAGTGAGTTAGGCATGTGTGCGATAGTGACAGACTTTAGGGTTAGGGGTGGTTTAAGTGAGTGAGGGTACGGGTTAGGTGAGTGTGCGATAGCGACGGACCTTAGGGTTAAGGTAAGTGGGTAGATAGTAGTGTAAGTTTAGTTTAGTGTAGCGTTAGATGTAGGAATTTAAGTGTGTGGTTGCTGTTTGATTTGCTTCTGTTGTGTGTGTTTCGGAGCAGCGAATTATTCCATGGGAAAAAATTCGCTGTTCTGAATGTTCGATATTTTCATGTTTGGATGTTTTGGGGCAGATGAAATAGCGTTCGCTGTTTTCATCTTTCGATAATGTGATATAAACGCTATTTTGGTCTAGGGTGGCTAAACAAGCATCCTTGGATAGCACAGGAAGAAGCTGCTGGAGGGTGAGCATTTTGAATTTTTATCACGAAGGTGGTGTTTAGAATTGATAGAGGATTGGGTGCCAGGTGCTCTCTTTTCTGGGTACCAAGAAAAACCTGGAATAGAAACCTTGGCCTATCTGGTCTGCAGAAATGGGCTGTATTGCCCGCATGGAGAGCAAGGAATGGACTTGGTTTTGGGCCTCTGCCCACAGGTTTGGAGGAAGATCTGGGAACCTGCTTGGGGTTGGCAGTGTGTGGAAATAAAATTTGTATCCTTGGGACACTATGTTGAGGACCCCATAGGTCGTTGGTGATAGACCAGTTTTTGGCATAGGAAGAGAGTTTTCCTCCTAGGGGCACAAATAGGTGGGCAGAGGAAAGGGGTGGAGGTGTAAAGTCATTGCGAGTTCTTTCCATAAGGTGGTGGCTTAGCACTCCCTGTTTTTGAAGTGGAGGGACTCCATTGCTTAAGATCTCTGCATTCCCTGGGACTGCTGTCTTGGGGATCTGCTTCCCCTAGGTCTTTTCTAAGCTGGTCTTGGGGGGGCCGGAAAGGACCAATGCTTGGAGGGGCAATGCCTACTGAACCTTGGAGGCTGGACCTGTAATAAGTCAGTCTGCATAGATTTAGCTTTTGCTTCCATCTTCTGCCTAGGTGCCAAACAAATTGTCTTTGTTCAATGGTGTGTCCAACAGTTTTGATTTGACATGGTCTGGCAAGGTCTGTTCCTTAAGTAAAGCATGCCTTCCAAACACAAAACCTGTGACTGCCGCCCTACAGGATGCCTCTAGGGCATCAAAGCCACATTGCAAGGGTGTTTAGTAACTTGGTTTGCAGAATGCATAAGCTCCTGTAATTCTTCATTTTCTGCACAAACCGGAAAGGTAGATATTTGCTTAAGGAGTTCCATAGTATGTTGCTGGTATTTCAGCATGTGGAACTGACAATTTAGCGCTCTAAAGGCAGGAGTTGCAGAGGTGTACTCTTTTACCTCATCTGTCTAAAGCTCAGGAATCCCTGTCCGAGGGGGTGGGATTCTTAGCTGGGGTTGCTTTTATTCCTTTTGGTCCTTGGGAGAGGATCTCTGGGTCAGCAGTAGGATTTTTTTTTAAAGACATTTGTGCGAGTCAGGGACTCTAATACCGGTCAGACTTCCTGGGAGCAGGTGGAAGGGTGTCGAGAGTTAAACTTGATTCCATAAAGACATCATCCACAACATCCAAGACAGGAGGAATGGCTAAAGGTTTGTGCTGTGGTAAAGCTAAGAATTCCAGAGTCTCTTTTTGGCCCGAGGATAGGTCCTGAAACTCCCATTGGAAATGCTCCCTTAAAATATGTAGGGTTTCACCAAATGAAAAATTCTCTGGAGGAGAGGCAGAAAGAATGGATTCCTCTGCATCTGAATCCTCATAAGCAGGCAAGGGTTGCATGTCTTCATATTCAGAACCCTCAGAGTCATCGGACTCCTGGTCAGATAAAACTGCTGGGGACAAGTCTCCTTTTTTTGGAAGGGGTAGGCTGGCTTCCCCTAAAAGCATAAGGTCTTCCGCCATTTTAAGCATTTGAGATTGAGGCATGGAAGCAGATGCTTGGGTAGTACTCTTTTTTTACGCATAGTTCATACCCTGGGCCTTAGTCCGTAGTTTTAAAAAGAACTGAAGATGCGAAAGAAATAGTCTGTCGAGTATCGATAGTGAGAAATACAATTGTGTACACTTACCATAAATGTAGATGTTAGTGTATTCACTGTTGCAGTCATCACACTTGGGTTATCTGCCTGCAGGTAGCCCTCAGTCGGCCCGAATAACAGAGACTTAGTATTTCTGTGTCAGATGCCGTTGCTCCGGGACTGACGTCAGGGGTATAAAAACAGGCAGCAGATGCCATTACATCAGTTTTTCCTGCCCCAAATGTCAAGAGCCCCCCAAATAGGAAGCAAGGTTATGGTGGGGAAAACACCAGTAAAAAGTAAATTCCAATACCCCAGAAGGAGTTAGTAATAGCCATAGATAGGAGAACAAGAGAGAAAACCAGGGGTCTGGAGGGAAGGAAACCAGGACTGCAACAGTGAATACACTCGAACATCTACATTTATGGTAAGTATACACAATTGTACTATGTTCGTGTTTCCCTGTTGCAGTCATCACATTTGGGTGGATTCCCAAAGATGAAGGGTGGAAGCAATCAAGAAGAGTTAGGGCTGGCTGGTATGCCTTGCAAGACTGCGGTAGCAAATCCTGCCCTGGATATGGAAAAGATAGGCAGGTCGCAATGCTTGATGAAGGTGTGTACAGAACTCCAAGTAGCAGCCTCCAGGATGTCACTGGTAGGGACTCCCCTGAGAAATGCTGTAGAGGTAGATGTTGCCCTAGTAGAATTTGTTCTGACCTCCTGAGGGGACTGGCTTCCCATGGTGCTTGTAGCAGAACTGGATGCAGTGTGCTATCCATATGAAATATTTCGTTTTGAAATGGCCTTGCCCTATGCCCCTGTTGCAAAGCTGACTAATAGCTGGTGATTTTCTGAAGGGCTAAGTCCTATCAAGGTAGAATCCGAGTTGTGTGCACATCCAAGGAGTGCAGGATCCTTTCCCTTTTATTTTGAGGATTAGGGAAGAAGGCTGGCAAATGGATGGATTGGTTGATAGTCACACTGGATACCACTTTAGGCATAAAGGAAGGATTAGTCCTGAGGGAAACACTCAACATGGAAAATAATGGATTCCACAGCCATCAGTGCTTGTAAGCTCAGACACTCTTCCAGCTGAAGTGATGGCTATAAGCAAGGCTGTTTTCCAAGAGAGGAAGTTTAACTCTGCTGATGCAGCAGGTTCAAAGGGCGGAAGCGTGAGCTATTTCCAGTACAAAATTAAGGTCCCAAAGCAGGGGTGGGTGCTCTCCTTGGTGGCCTTAAGTTGTCTGCCCCTCTCAGGAACCGTTTTATAAGAGGGTGCGAGAAGAGAGGTGGCTCGGTGTTTTAACGAGCAGAAATGGCTGAGGCATGTATCTTAATGGAGGAGGACAGGCCTTTGTGTAGTAGATCTGCTAAGTAATCCAGGATAGAAGGCAGAGAAGGCAGTGTTGTGTCCATTCCTTTAGATTGCATCCATGAGCAGAACCTTTTCCACTTAGCATAGGATTTTCTTGTACAGGGTCTTCTGGCTTCAAGAATGATGTCCAGCACCAGTTTTCTTAAGGTCACTGGGGGAAAATTCAAGGAATAAGCCAGGCTACAATATTTAGAGTTTCCAGCTGTGGATGCAGAATATGTCCCTCTTGCTGAGAGAGGAGGGTTGGATTCTGGTGCAGGTGCCAGGGTGGCACAGATGTCAGGCTGCACAGGAGTGGGTACCAGTACTGGTGTGGCCAGTCCGGGGTAATTATAATTGTCCTTGGTCTGTCCTGTTTTATCTTGAGTAATACTCTTGAAAGGAGGGGCAGACATGGAAAGGCATAGATTGTGAGATTTACCCACTGAAAAGATAGGGCATCCACTTTCCCAGCCCTGCTGTGAGGATTCCTGGTGCAGAATTTGCTGAGCTAGTGGTTGTACGGGGAGGTAAAGGGATCCACCTCTGGGCTTCCCCCATTTCTGGATCAGAAGGTTGAAGGTGCTGCACCAATTCCACTCGTGTGGGTCTAGAAGATTATTGCTCAAATCGTCTGCCAGTAAGTTTTGTTTGCCTGGCAGGAATTGAGCTTGCGGATGCACTTGAATGTCCAAGGCAGTGTTCCACAGGGCCATGGCTAGCCTGCAGACTAGGTAGGAATGGGTTCCCCCCTGCTTGTTGATGTATCACAGCTGTGGTGTCTGTTTTTACTAGCAGTTGTCCTGGAAAGATTAGGGATCTGAAAGCTGTCAGGGAATTCTGTACAGCTAGCATCTCTTTTTGGTTGATGTGCAGATGAATTTGACTTTGGCTCCAGTGGCTCTGAATACATATTCCTTCCACGTGTTCCCCCCAAGCATAGTCTGATGCATCTGTGGTTAGGGTCTGGGCGGCTTGGGGTTGAGCAAATGTCAGTCATTTGTTGTGGTTGCATGCTTCGGCCCACTAGAGGAACTCCACCCTTAGACAGGGTGTAATAGGAATGACTGTTTCCAGGTCCTGAGAATGTTGGCACCAAAGACTAAAGTACCATTGGCGTTTCCTCATATGCAGTCTTGCATATGGAATCAGCAGTATACATGAGACCATGAACCCTAGGGCTTGCAGTATTTTTCTTGCAGATAGACTACTTCAAACAAATGGCCACCAGAACCCAGCTATCAGATATACTTGTTTTTCTGAGGTGAGGAATGCCATCTGGGAAGTTGTGTCCAAGCTTGCTCCCAGGAATACAATCTTTTGACTAGGTACCAGTTTTGATTTTTCGTTTGTGTACCCCAAGGAAGTGAGAAGGTTTTTCACAAACGTCCAATGCTGCAACAGCAATTCCTGACTGTCCACCTGAAATCAGGCAGTCCAAGTACATGTACATGTGAATATTTCTCTGCCTGCAGTATGCAAGGGCTGGAGTCAGGCATTTTGTGAATACTCTGGGAGCAGTAGATAAGCCAAAGGGAAGTGCAGAGAACTGATAATGCATAGACCCTTGTCCTGAAACGTATATACGTCCTGCATGACTCCCTTACGGGGATATGCAGATAGGCTTAAGTCTAGGGTGACTAACAAGGCATCCTTGGCTATCACAGGAAGAAGCTGTTGCAAGGTAAGCATTTTGAATTTTGGTACCACCAGGAAGGTGTTGAGAATAGAAAGATCCAGGATTGGGTGCAAAGAGCCCTCTTTCCTGGGTACCAGGAAGAGTCTGGAGTAGAATCCTTGACCCCCCTCTGTTCTACTGGAACCGGCTGAATAGCTCTGATATTGAGCAGGGAAAGTACTTGGGTTTAAGCCTCTGCCCACTGGTTTGGAGAAAAATCTGGAAACCCGCTTGGGGATGGCAGTGAATGGAAATAAAATTTGTACCCCTGGGATACAATGTTGAGGACCCACCGGTCCTGAGTGATGGACATCCAGTTTTTTGCATGAAGGGCAAGTTTTCCTCCTAAGGGCACAAGCAATTGGGCAGGGCTGGAGAGTGGAGTAAAGTCATCATTGTGAGCTTTTTCCGTAAGGAGGTGGCTTACCACTCCCTGCTTTATGAGTGGGGGCACTCCATTGCTTAAATCTCTGCATACCTTGAGACTGAAGTCTGGGTGGTCAGTTTCCCCTGGGTCTGGTTTGAGGCGGCCAGGAACGGGCTGGAAAGGACCAGTGTTTGGAAAGGCAATGCCTACTGAATTTAGGGGGTTGTACTTGTAAGAATTCTTCAACAGTCTGCATAGACTTAGCTTTTCTTCCATCTTTTTAAGAACCTCTTCTGCTTTGCTGCCAAACAGTCCTTATTCAAAAGAGCGTCTAGTAACTTTGTTTTGACATGGGCTGGCAAGGTCTGCTCCTTCAGTCAAGCTTCTTCTCAGTAGAAAGCCAGTGACAGCTGCCCGGCAAGATGCTTCTAGAACGTCAAAGCCACAGTGCAAAGTATGCTTCCTGACTTGGCTTGCAGAGTGCATAAGCTCCTGCAATTCTTTATTTTCTGCACAGTCTGAAAAGGTTGTCACTTTTTGTTTAATAAGTTCCATAACATGCTGCTGGTACTTAAGCATGTGAAACTGACAATTCAATGCCCCAATAGCAAAAGTTGCAGAGGTATATACCCTCTTACCCAATCTGTCCAAAGCAGTGCTGTAGTACCCTTGATACCTTTAGGCCCCTGGGAAATTATCTCTGGGTCAGCAGTAGACTTCTTGAAAAGAAATTTGAGTGTCAGGTACTCTATAGTACCGGTCTGGTTTCCTACGGACAGGAGGTAAAGTGTCAGGAGTAAGACTGGATTCCATAAAAACATCATCCACAACATCCAGGACAGGGGCTATTGCTAAGGGCCTGTGTTGAGGCAGCTCTAGAAATTTTGAGTCTCTTTTTGGACTGAGGATAGTCTTTGCATTCCCAGTGGAAATGCTCTCATAAGGTATGCAAGGTTTCACCAAAAGAAAAATCCTCTGGAGGGGAGGCAGAAGGAATGGATTCCTCTGCATCTGAATCCTCATAAGCAGACAAGGGCATGTCTTCATAATCAGAAATTTCAGTCATCGGACTCCTGGTCTGTAGAAGCTGAAGGGGACTGGACTGTCTCTTAGCAAGGGAAGGCGGACTTCGCCCTAATCAACGTAATAAGGTCTTCAGCCATTCTAAGCATTTGTTTGTGGCATGGGAGCAGGTGCATGCTCTTTGGTCATCAGTTTTCTAGGTGTAGTGCATACTGTGGGCCTAAGAAACTCGGGAGTTTTGGTTAAAAGAAGTCGGCGGTTTGAGTCAAACATCGGTAGAGCAAATAACTGCCTCAGAAGCCGGTGCCTGCTCAGCGGCTCTGGACCCATCCAAGGTAGAGACATTTGCAGGTTTCACAGTAGAGGTGTCTCGCGGCATACCGAACTCCGAATGGGTCTAAGTAAAGGCCTGCGAATCCACTGAAGCGGGCATTGGGCTGCGCTGCGGAAGCGCCTCACTGACTACTGGCAGACTGGAGACTAGCTTAATGGAAGCGTCATCGGCAGTTTTGGACCTATTTAGTCTGTCTTTATCTTTACGATTTTTTGGAATATTGGTAGTTGGATAGCTTAATGAAGCCATTTCAGAATACAGAGATTGAGAGCGAAAGAATTTAGCAACAGACAGCCCGATGATGAATGGTTCGGGTGTTAAATAAGGCACAAAACTGACCGTGAGGGACGTCATGGTCTGGGCCAAACAGGTGACGCAGTAAGAATGAAAATCTCTGGGGAGGTATTTGCTTTCCACAGGCAAGACAATTGTTAACTTTTTCTGACATCGGTTTGAGCAAGAAAAAAGGATCCCCAATGGGGTACTTAACTTTAAGACTTCAGGATTATTAAATTCGTAAACGAAAATTCAGGAAGCGGCCGAGCGGCATTTGCTTCTGCTTCGAGCTCCTTGGCAAGAAAGGCTGATGTAATGGCGTTGGCTGCCTGTTTTTATACCCCTGATGACATGACATCAGTCCTGGAGCAACAGCATCCAAAGCAGAAATACTAAGTCTCTGGCATTCAGGCCGACTGAGGGCTACCTGCAGGCAGATAACCCAAGTGTGATGACTGTAACAGTGAAACACTAAGTACAGTTGTCTACACTTACCATAAATGTAGATGTTAGAGTGTATTCACTGTTGCAGTCATCACACTTGGGGTTAGGTAGCCCTCAGTCGGCCCAAATACCAGAGTCTTGGGATTTCTGCGTTGGATACTGTTGCCTCTTCCATGACATCAGGTCGTCATGAGTATAAAACATGCAGCCAATGCCATTACATCAGTTTTTTCTTGCCCCAGATATCAGGAGCCCCCAAAATAGGAAGCAATTACATGGTGTGGAACACCTCCAGTAAAAAGTAAATACCACTGCCATAAGATATAGCCAAAAAGAGGATAGGTAGAAAGAATAGAAAAGTCAGGGGGCCCAAGGGAGGGTAACCAGGACTGCAACAGTGAACACACTAACATCTACATTTATGCTAAGTGAACACAACTGTACTATGTTCTTCCTGTTTCACTGCTGCAGTCATAGGACTTGGGTTGATTCCCAAAGCTGAGGAAGGGTGGAGGCAGTCAAGAAGTATTGGGGCTGGCTATCTGGCCTTGTAAGACTGCTGTGGCAAATCCAGCTCTGTATTTAGAAAAACTAAGTTACCGGTAATGCTTTGTAAAGGTGTGTACAGAACTCCAGGTTGCAGCTTCCAGGATATCCCTGGTAGGGACTCCCCTGAGAAATGTTGAAGAGATTTAGGTAGCCCTAGTGGAATGAGTTCTGATCCCCAGTGGGGTAAGTTTTCCATGGTGTTTGTAACAGAAATGGATGCAGTGTGCTATCCATTTGGAAATGGTTTGCTTTGAAATGGCTTTGCTCTCTGCCCCTGTAGCAAAGCTGACTAGCAGCTGGTCAGATTTTCTGAAAGGTTTAGTTCTGTTAAGGTAGAACCTGAGATGTCTGTGCACGTCCGAGTGCAGAATCCTCCTTTATTCTGAGGATTAGGGAAAAAGGTTGCTACATGGACAGATAGGATTAAAGCCACACTGGATACCACCTTGGGCATAAATGATGGGTTAGTCCTGAGGGAAACACTGCCCGCATGGAAAATAATGAAGGGTCCCACAGCCATTAGTGCCTGTAACTCTAACACTCTTCTTGCTTAAGTGATGGCTAGAAGTAAGGCTGTTTTCCAAGAGAGGAATTTTAACTCTGCTGCAGCAGCAGGCTCAAAGGGGAAGCGTGAGTTTCTCTAGTACAAAGAGAAGGTCCCAGGTAGGGGTGGGAGCTCTCCTCGGGGGGCCTTTAATTATTAGCTCCTCTCAAGAACTGTTTGATGAGAGGGTGTGAAAATAGGGGTGGCTCAGTATTGTAATGAGCTGAGATGGTAGAGACATGAATTTTTAATAGACAAGGATATGCCTTTGTGGAGTAGCTCTGCTAGGTAATCCAGGATTTGAGGTAAGGTTTGGCCCAAAGGTGTCCAGAC